>NW_016157248.1:396153-396672 GCF_001687245.7 Rhagoletis zephyria
TTTTCGGGATTTTTGAATCTTTCGGGAGTATATCGATTTTTTTGGGACTAATTTTGGATTTTTGGAACTTTCGGGATTATTTCGGGATTTTCAGGGGGATTTCGGGATTGTTTGAAATAATTTCGGATTTTTGGGACCATTTCTCCATTTGTGGGACTTTCGGGACCATTGCGAGATTTTTGGGACTTTGGGAACTAATTCGGGATTTTTGGGACTTATTTCGGATTTTTGGGACTTTCGGGACTATTTCGGGTTTCTTGGATCTATTTTCGGGATTTTTGAATCTTTCGGGAGTATATCGATTTTTTTGGGACTAATTTTGTGATGATGCAACTTTCGGGATTATTTCGGGATTTTCAGGGGTATTTCGGGATTGTTTGAAATAATTTCGGATTTTTGGGACCATTTCTCCATTTTTAGGACTTTCGGGACCATTGCGAGATTTTTGGGACTTTGGGAACTAATTCGGGATTTTTGGGACTTACTTCGGATATTTGGGACTTTCGGGACTATTTCGGG
>NW_016157248.1:396750-396959 GCF_001687245.7 Rhagoletis zephyria
GGGACTATTTCGGGATGCTCGGAACTATTTTCGGGATTTTTGGGGCTTTCGGGAGTATATCGATTTTTTGGGACTAATTTTGGATTTTCGGGACTATTTCCAGATGTTTGGGACCTAAATCCCAAAAATCCCCAAATTACTCCCTTTAATCCCGAAATAGTCCCGAGAGTCCCAAAAATCCCTAAATAACCCCGAAAGTCCCAACAGTC
>NW_016157248.1:396984-398197 GCF_001687245.7 Rhagoletis zephyria
TCCTAAATTAGTCCGGAAAATCCCGAAATGATCCCGAAAGTCACAAAAATCCAAAACAAAGTCCCAAAAATCCCGAAATACGCCCGAAAATCCGAAATTATTTCTGAGAATCCCGAAGTAGTCCAAAATTCCTAAAAATCTGGAAACTGTCCCGAAAGTCCCGAAATTACTCCCGACAATATCGATATAGACCCGAAATTTCCAAAAATCCTAAATAAGTCCCAGAAATCTGAAAATAGTCTCGAAAGTCCCAAAAATACCTAAATTACTCCCGGCAATCACACGAGCCCCAAAAATCCCTAAATTGTCCCGAAAGTCCCAACAGTCCCGAAATTATTCCCGAGAATCCCGAAAACCCCATAACTCCAAAATAAGTTCCAAAAATCTGGAAATAGTCCCAAAAGTCCGGTATAAGTCACAAAAATTTCGAAATTAGTCCCGAAAATTCCGATATTAGGTCGGAGAATCCCGAAAGTCCCAAAAATCCGGAAACAGTCCCGAAAGTCCCAAAAACCAGAAATTAATTCTAAAAATCCAAAAATAGTCCAGAAGTCCCAACAATTCTGAGAATACCGAAATACTGCCGTAAGTCCCGCTATTAACTCCGAGAATCTCGAATGTCCCAAAAATCCCAAAACTAGTCCCAAAAATTCCTAAATATTTTGAAAGTCGTTTCGAAAATCCCGAAAATCTTAAACAGTTTCCGGGAATCCCTAAAGAATTACGAAATAGCTTCGAAAATCCCAAAATAGTCCCGAAAACCCCGAAATGGTCTTCTAAATCCTGATTTAGTCTGAAGTATCTCTCAAATCCAGAAACAGTTCCCAAATTTAGGTGTGGTGAGTTTAGGTGAGGTGTGGTGAGAACGAGTGTGATGAGTTCAACTGTGGTGGGTTAAGATTTGGCGGATTTTGGTGTACCAGTAGGAGGTGTGGTGAGTTTAGGTGAGGTGTGGTGAGTTTGTATGTGGTGAGTTGATTTGAGGAGAGGTGAAGTGAGTTGTGGTAAAGTAAGTTGAGGTGTTAATTCTCTAAATTTCTCCTAAACTATACAGTATTTAGTTTGAAAGTATTTAGCCATCGACTAAAATACCTTGGTACTTTAGTGAAAGTATTTTGCATCCCCAAGTACCTGAGTACTTTGGACCAGAGTATTTAGCGCCTGCTAAATACTTTCGTTTTTTGTACTTTGGTATCTAGCAGCTCCTAAATAC
>NW_016157248.1:398222-421391 GCF_001687245.7 Rhagoletis zephyria
GTATTTAGCAGCTCCTAAATACCTAAGTAAATAGTACTTGGGTATTTAGCAGCTCCTAAATACCTAAGTAAATAGTACTTGGGTATTTAGTCATCTCAAAATACTAAGTATTTGTGTATTTAGTACCCAAAGTGATACTTTAAGTACAAAAGTATTTAGGTGTGCCCATCACTGGGTGGAAAGTGTGTTCTAATATCTATTTGGTACACAAAAAATTATCACGGCTGTATTTTTTGCTGATATATTACATACATATGTTCTATTTAGTTAAACAATATAAGAATATTGTAGTATGTGCCACAAAAACGTATATTTTCTATAAAATATCATAACTCAGAAAAAAAAATCTTCGCTATTAGAGATTTGGGTTGATTGTAGTTCAAAGTGTCACTTTCCCGGTAAAAAAGTTTGAGAAAAAAAATACACTTTTTGAGAAATTAAATTTAAGAAAAAATATGCACTTTTTGTTTATTGTTAAATAAAAAATTTTAAATAATGAAAATCAATAATTATATCATTCTATCTTGAAGTGACAAGAATTACTGACATTTGAGTAAAAACATTGTTGGAATCTATTAAATTTTGACAAAGTTATGGGCATTTTAAAAAAACATTCTCACTGTCAATTCGAAAAATCGATTTTTGCCTGAAAAACAAAATCGCGTTTAATTCGGCCGAAAAATTTTACCGAGCCAAAAGAAAAAATACGTGTCTCATTATTTGGACCAACAAACAATGTATTTGAGTTTGGTCGAAATTAAAAATCATGCTCGTACCTGACCGGTTGTCTGGAAATGGAAAGCATCTTTATAATTTTTAGTCCATTTATAAAAGCATTGTATATTAAAAAGCAGGGACCCAACCGGTTATGACTTTTATAATAAAAGTTTCGAGAAAAAAAGTTATTTTGTGACTTTTATTTTATGAGAAAAAAAATACTGTTATAATTTGACTTTTATTTTTTCAGTGAAACAATAACGGTTAAAATGCGACTTTTATTTTTTCCGGCAAAAATAAAAGGCTTGGCTAAATAACAAAAAAACCTTAGGTCTAAGTAAAGTAAATTTGGTACCAAGCGATTCGTCTTAACTTCTAGATTTCAAAAATATATAATCTGTTGATGTTTGGGTTCTGACTCAGCAAACGAGACCAACACTAGCTGCCGTTTGATGCCCGGGATAGCAACATATTAAATGCCAATTCTTAATGAAGATCCGTGGAGTATTTGTTTGAATGTTTTTTATGGTATTAAATATAATGAGGAATTCATTTAATAATTTTAGTTTTCGAGAAGTCCGTACTATACTGGTTATTTAAAATCATTTAAAACACATAGGACGTATGAAAACTTCCGTATCAGCATTGACATCTTCAATTTGCAATTCAAGCGGATCGAAATTAAAACTGTTTTACTCCCAATTTTCAAAAAAAAAGAACAAATTATTGTATTTCAAAACGTTCAAAAACAAAATCTTCTCATTCAAGTAGTTAATTTACTTTATAAAATATTGTTATTTAGCTTTAAAAGGCAAACTGTTTCCAAATTTTGGTCGGACAAATTATAACGTAAGTCCGTTAAAACAAGTTTCAATGCTGAAAAAGCTCGTTCAACACTAACTTACTTCTACTTTGTGAGGGTTATAATCCCTAAGCGAGGCCGAAGGCCGCCTACGCAGAAAGGTGTTCTCTGCAAAAGGTGTTAGCCCTTTTCCTTCGCAAAACGGAAAGAGAATTCTACTTTGTGATGGTTATTATCCCTAAGTGCGGCCGAAGGCCGCCTACGCAGAAAGAAGACCGTCAAATATCGATCATTACAACACCCAACACATGTGTTGAACAAGTGTGTGTGGAGTTGATATGTGTTGAGTTGGTGTGTGTTTAGTTTGTGTTTGTTGAATTCCTGTGTTGAGTTTGTGTGTGTTGAGTTGACCTGTGTATTTAGACATGTAATCGCTCCCACCATTATCTCGCTCGCGATCTCGACGGTGCACGTTGTACCCGGCACAATTCAACAATGTTGAATTGCTGTGCAACTTCGTCTCTTGGACCGCAGCTATCAATATACCATGCCTTCCCATGAAGGCGGTTATCTCCTCGATCTTGCTCTGTAGCCCGTTACCGTTAAATTGAAGGAACTTCGTGTGGTACGGAGACGTGTGGTGATGCGGGGTGTGAGAGATGTGTGTGGCCGTGACGCCATTGGCTGTGTGCGCTGCTGNGTGGTTGACGCCCTGTGGTGGTGGTGGGTGGCGTCGTAGTTGAGATCTGCGACCGAGCAGCGCAACACGGGCCCCCGAAGTTCCCCGTCCAATCTCGCGTGGTGCGCAGACCTCAGTATGCCCTAAAGTGCCTCCAGCCAAGGCAGGTGTTGCACTTGACTGATGTCACATTACGGAATATCCTGGTCTGACATACCGTGCAGATTGTAGGAGGAACCAAGAGTTGTTGTCGCACCTGAAAGACTTGTCACGAAAATAGTACCTAAGTAAAAGTGCGAGTATTCCAACAACACCGATTGAATTGGTATACAGTTATTCCTATGGTAATTTCATATTTTAGCAATGCTTTTTGTTATACGAAAAGTTTGTACGAGTACGCTTAATCTTTGCACAAATACCTAAGTGAATCAGACTTCAGCTAGTTTTTGTGTCGCTTGTTGAATCGCAGAGGCCCAAGAGCGACAAATTATATATTTTTGAAACCTAGAAGTCGAGACGAATCGATTGGTACTAAATTTACTTTATTTAGACAGAAAGCTCTTTCGGTATTTAGCCAAGCCTTTTATTTTTGCCGGAAAAAATAAAAGTCACATTTTAACCGTTATTATTTGACTGAAAAAATAAAAGTCAACTTTTAACCGTTTATATTGGACTTTTTTCAAAAAGTTAGGAAATTAAAGGGCACGAAGGATTCTTATAGAGTTTGCTTACGTTTTGTATAAACATACATATGTACATATAGCAGCAGTTAATTTTATTTAAAGAAATGGCGTGTCGTCCATTTCCGCTGTAGCATGGCATATATTTAGGCGCAATATTTAACTTCCTCTGGCGGGGCGACATCTGGAGTCTTTTAATTGTATCTCCTTGATATGATGCCTACAACGAGATTTATATCTAGACTAGGAATAGGTTTGCTACACTACCGGTGCGGCGCGCCGGCAGCTTTAACAATTTTATAGTGGTTTTACGTTCTTTGGCAAATTACGCTCTGTTAGACATAAATCTTACTATTTTTTTACTGCCTTTGAATCAAGACCCCTGGACCATATGGAGAATTCATTTACATTTTAAATTGCATTGTCATAAATAGCAGGTAACATCATTGATGGTACTGCATCTGGATCGAGGCGTCTTCTGTTGGCATTAATACTTGCATAAATGATTGTGAGGAGCTCCGGGTTATGCTGGGGTATGCTCATCGGCTGCCGTGTTCTCAAAAAAAAAAATAAGAGATCGTTTTCGGTTTATAGCAAAGCACTCGTCTGTCTTGGTCGTACGTTAAGAGGGCGGGAGTAGAACCTACCTGTTCTTCTCCGATTGGTGGGCGTAGCTCCGGCCCACCAAATATAATTACAGCTATAGTAAAGGAGCGGGAGTAGAACCTACCCACAACCTTCCAAGAGAGCGAGTAGAACTTGCCCGTCTCTAAATACCTATCTAAGTTCTTAGAAGTGGGAGTAGAACCTGCCCGTCTCCTGATACCTAACATAGGGAGTAGAGCCTACCCTATGTGTGCAAAAGCTCCTGACTCTGCAGCAGTCACCTGTCGACTCTTGTCTGCTTTGATTGCTGGCCGGCTATTTATACAAATTGCCGGCCGCAGTCGCGTCGCGTATGTCCCGTTGTCCTTTGCGCTTTGTTCTTTATTGCCATAGTGCTTAAAGTGTATGTACAATTGTATTTATATATGTGATTCTATGAATTATAACGGTAGTTCAAATCGCTTAGTGCTGTACAGTATGTGGCTACAATTCAAAGTATGTATTTTCAATTCAAAGTATTACTTAACAATTACATATGTATTTTATGTACAATTCAAAATTATGTGTATATGTACATGAGTGTTGTGGGGGCTCCAAGCCCTAGGATTGGGGTCCTCACATCCCCCTCTACTTCGGAGAGGTGTTTGTTGCCATCACGTCTCCGTTTCGGGAAATTCGAATGCGGTACCAACGCCCTTCAACCTTTCTTCGGAACGACTGTTTCGTTCCTGGCCTTCGTTCTTCTTGGAGGTGTCGCCGTAGGCTTTCGGTTAGCTCCGTTGCCAGTTGGGCCTCTCCAGTCAGGTTACGCCAATTCGTTGGGGGGGTTTGTGGGTCCAGCCACCTCACTATTTCGCCCATTAAGTCCTCATCCTCGGAATGGGAGTTGTGGTTAGTGGCCGCCTCATCGACTTCGCGGAATAAACCCTCGCTCGCCAGCAGGCTCATCTCGCCGACGTCTTGTGTGGTGTTGCTGATGGCCTCGCAAATATACCGCTTCGGTGGTGGTCCTTCTCCTGGGGTAGTTACGGTGGTGTCCGTAAAAAATACGTAGGCGAATGCCCACGTTGCGGGTGTACTCAATGTACCCCTCACCTGCGCGTTGGTTGTCTTCTGAGGTAATATTTACTTCGCCTCGTCTTTTAGGCTGGTAGTCATCTTCGTCGTCTTCTTCGTCGCTAGAGATTACTATGGGAGTGGAGGCTTTNCGAGTAGAACTTGCCCGTCTCTAAATACCTATCTAAGTTCTTAGAAGTGGGAGTAGAACCTGCCCGTCTCCTGATACCTAACATAGGGAGTAGAGCCTACCCTATGTGTGCAAAAGCTCCTGACTCTGCAGCAGTCACCTGTCGACTCTTGTCTGCTTTGATTGCTGGCCGGCTATTTATACAAATTGCCGGCCGCAGTCGCGTCGCGTATGTCCCGTTGTCCTTTGCGCTTTGTTCTTTATTGCCATAGTGCTTAAAGTGTATGTACAATTGTATTTATATATGTGATTCTATGAATTATAACGGTAGTTCAAATCGCTTAGTGCTGTACAGTATGTGGCTACAATTCAAAGTATGTATTTTCAATTCAAAGTATTACTTAACAATTACATATGTATTTTATGTACAATTCAAAATTATGTGTATATGTACATGAGTGTTGTGGGGGCTCCAAGCCCTAGGATTGGGGTCCTCACATCCCCCTCTACTTCGGAGAGGTGTTTGTTGCCATCACGTCTCCGTTTCGGGAAATTCGAATGCGGTACCAACGCCCTTCAACCTTTCTTCGGAACGACTGTTTCGTTCCTGGCCTTCGTTCTTCTTGGAGGTGTCGCCGTAGGCTTTCGGTTAGCTCCGTTGCCAGTTGGGCCTCTCCAGTCAGGTTACGCCAATTCGTTGGGGGGGTTTGTGGGTCCAGCCACCTCACTATTTCGCCCATTAAGTCCTCATCCTCGGAATGGGAGTTGTGGTTAGTGGCCGCCTCATCGACTTCGCGGAATAAACCCTCGCTCGCCAGCAGGCTCATCTCGCCGACGTCTTGTGTGGTGTTGCTGATGGCCTCGCAAATATACCGCTTCGGTGGTGGTCCTTCTCCTGGGGTAGTTACGGTGGTGTCCGTAAAAAATACGTAGGCGAATGCCCACGTTGCGGGTGTACTCAATGTACCCCTCACCTGCGCGTTGGTTGTCTTCTGAGGTAATATTTACTTCGCCTCGTCTTTTAGGCTGGTAGTCATCTTCGTCGTCTTCTTCGTCGCTAGAGATTACTATGGGAGTGGAGGCTTTTTCCAACGCTCCTTCACCCTCGCTGTCTTCGTCTAGTTCGCCGAACTCCTCCGTATCGTCGCTGTCTTCGCCTAGTTCGCCGAACACCTCCGTTTCGTCGCCGCTCACTGACCCGGATTCACTTTCTTCGGTTTCTAGTGCCGTCATCCTCCTCAACCTAACCCGTAAGGAGTCATTGGTTAAATATTCGGCGGAGTATTCGTCTCCTTCACTGGTACTGTATGACGACATGATGTGCTGTGATCGATATTCGTTTCTCGGCCGCCTTTTTATCTAAACGCGGCACAATTGGCTGGGTTACGTCGCTGTACGTAGTTGTTGCCTTTTTGGCTTGTTGGGTGTTGTTGGTTTGGTTAATGCACCTGATCATGGCATTTTGCCATCTTATCCTGTGCCCTAGTTCGTGTGTTGATGTGTGTCGTATGTGCGTTGTATGTAGGTATATATGCATGCACATATGTCTCCCCATGTTTGTTCTAATGCATTTTGTTTAGGTGGCGTGCTAATTCGTTTGCGCGTCTGATCGCACCACCTTGCTTTTACCTGCAGTGCTGGGCCTTGTGCATTTGTTTATCTGTTACATGCATATAGGTATGTATGCATGTACATATGCCGATGGTGTACTGTTTGCGTTTTCCCTTTTGCGCTCTTGTTTGTTTACGCGCTAGATCACGCCACTTTGCCGTTGCCTGGATTGATGATGCTGTGCCTTTGTTTATGCGTGGGTGTGTATGTATGTAGGTATGTATGTATGTACATATGCACTTGTGCCGCTGTTGTGTATGGTGAATTTTATGCATTGCTTTTCCCACGCATGTTTGTTTACGCTGGGTCACGCCACTTTGCCGTATTGTATATGCTGTGTGTTTGTTGCTGTGTTGATTTGCATCTAAATTGTTAGATACAGTGACCAACAGTTGATAAATAAAAATTTTGCAGATTAGTTTTTTTTTTTTTTTAATTCAAGTTTAAGTGTGTTAAGGAATATGTGCATATAATAATTTCCCTTCTTAACAATTTTCTTGATTATTTTTCTGAAATTTTTCCTTCAAAACTTTCTTGACTTANCCTTCACTGGTACTGTATGACGACATGATGTGCTGTGATCGATATTCGTTTCTCGGCCGCCTTTTTATCTAAACGCGGCACAATTGGCTGGGTTACGTCGCTGTACGTAGTTGTTGCCTTTTTGGCTTGTTGGGTGTTGTTGGTTTGGTTAATGCACCTGATCATGGCATTTTGCCATCTTATCCTGTGCCCTAGTTCGTGTGTTGATGTGTGTCGTATGTGCGTTGTATGTAGGTATATATGCATGCACATATGTCTCCCCATGTTTGTTCTAATGCATTTTGTTTAGGTGGCGTGCTAATTCGTTTGCGCGTCTGATCGCACCACCTTGCTTTTACCTGCAGTGCTGGGCCTTGTGCATTTGTTTATCTGTTACATGCATATAGGTATGTATGCATGTACATATGCCGATGGTGTACTGTTTGCGTTTTCCCTTTTGCGCTCTTGTTTGTTTACGCGCTAGATCACGCCACTTTGCCGTTGCCTGGATTGATGATGCTGTGCCTTTGTTTATGCGTGGGTGTGTATGTATGTAGGTATGTATGTATGTACATATGCACTTGTGCCGCTGTTGTGTATGGTGAATTTTATGCATTGCTTTTCCCACGCATGTTTGTTTACGCTGGGTCACGCCACTTTGCCGTTGCCTGGATTGATGATGCTGTGCCTTTGTTTATGCGTGGGTGTGTATGTATGTAGGTATGTATGTATGTACATATGCACTTGTGCCGCTGTTGTGTATGGTGAATTTTATGCATTGCTTTTCCCACGCATGTTTGTTTACGCTGGGTCACGCCACTTTGCCGTATTGTATATGCTGTGTGTTTGTTGCTGTGTTGATTTGCATCTAAATTGTTAGATACAGTGACCAACAGTTGATAAATAAAAATTTTGCAGATTAGTTTTTTTTTTTTTTTAATTCAAGTTTAAGTGTGTTAAGGAATATGTGCATATAATAATTTCCCTTCTTAACAATTTTCTTGATTATTTTTCTGAAATTTTTCCTTCAAAACTTTCTTGACTTACTTTTTTTTCGCTCGCAAACTGTTCGTAAAAATTTTCTTAAGTTTTCTCCGTTTTTTCTTTCAAAATTGCATTTTCTTAAAAAGTTTTATTTATAAATTTTTCCCCTTTTCAAATTTTTTTTTCTGGTTTTCTTTCATAAAGGTTTCCTCAAAGTATTTTTTATTACTGCCTTCGATTGTGGGTGCTTCCTGAGTAGCATCCGATCGCCTATGGCTGGTCTCCACTGCCTCCTCCGTAGGTTATAGTGCCGCGCTTGTTCCGCTGATGCCCGCTGTTGGTTTTGGCGCACCAGACTGAATACTTCCTTTAGTGTTGTGGCCTTCTCGTTTGGCGTCGTTTAGTTCTGCCCCGTGCCGAACGTGGTCTCATCGTAGACTGCCCTTGGGAGTCTCGGCTCGCGTCCTTGTGTTAGGAATGCCGGGCTGTAGCCGGTGGATTCACAGACGCTAGTATTCAGTGCTAGCATAATTTCTGGTAGCAGGTCGTCCCAGTTCCGTTGTTTCTCGCCTGTTAATTGTGCTATGATCCGTTTCACGTTACGGTTCGTTCTCTCTGTCGGGTTATCCTGTGAGCAGTGGATTGGTGCTTTACCCCATATTGCTCGAGGAACCGCTTGAACGCGCGACTGGTGAATTGCGCTCCGTTATCCGTCACCAGAACCTTCATGGAATACGAGTATCATTGTGTTGCCGTGTTTTGATCGCGGCAGCGGCCCGATGAAGTCGGCACATAAAATAGCCCAAGGCTCATCCGCAAGTTGGGTCAACATCTTCCCCGCGGCTTGCTGCTGGTTAGGTTTATACATTTGGCACGACTGACACCCTTTCACGTATTTCCGCATATCACGGAACATGCCTGGCCAGTAATATCGTGCGGTAGCTCTTGCGTAAGTCTTTCGTATGCCCATGTGGCCAGCGGTGGGGGTGTCGTGAACTTCGCGTAGCACCCTCTCCCTAAGATTCTTCGCTACGCACAACTTCCACGGGATGGAGTCTTCGCCATCCGCGTAGGCACTCAAGTAGCACACTGGTGTATAACTTGGTGTAAATTTGTGAATTTTGGTACAATTCTTCAGATTTATACCGAAATTCGTAAATTTGCACCAAGTTATACACCAGTGTGCTACTTGAGCAGGGAGGTGGCCATATAGTTACCGTCTTCCAACGTGTAGTCTGGAAATTTAATGGGGTTAGCCCTTACTTCCCTTATCTTCTCCTCCAGCCATTTGCAGGGTTCTTCCGTCCGGCACTCTTGGTTAATGATCCCCAGTTGCTCCCCTTGGGGCTCTCGTGAGAGGGCGTCCGCAATTACGTTCAGCTTTGCTTTTCTATACTGTACGTCGAACGAGTGTTGCTGCAGTTCGAGTGCCCACCTCGCGATTTTACCGGACGGACTCTCGATCGCGTTCAACCACTTTAGAGATAAGTGGTCAGTTATCACCGTAAACGCGTACCCCGCCAGGTACGGCCTCATTTTCCGAATCGCCCACACAATGGCTAGGCATTCTTTCTCTGTCGGCGAGTAGTTGCATTCCGCCTTATTAAGGTGCCGGCTGGCATAGGAGATCACTCGCTCTTCTCCATCGATTTCTTGGGTGAGCACCGCCCCCAAGCCATAGTCGCTGGCGTCTGTCTGCAGTATGAACCTCTTCGTAAAGTCAGGGCACGCCAGTACAGGTCTTCGAAAGTAGCCTGTTGCTCATGCGACCATTGAAATCGCTTGCCTTTCTTTAGTAGCGCGGTGAGCGGGTGGACAACGCACGAAAAATCTGGTACGAATCGTCGGTACCAGGACGCTACGCCTAGGAAGCGACGTAACTCACGCGTGTTTGCCGGGGCCTTCATGTCCTTCACATCTGCGACCTTGTCTGGATCCGTATGGATGCCATCCTTACTTACTACGTGACCTAAGTACATAAGCTCGTCCTTAAAAAATTCGCACTTTTCTGGATTCGCCTTCAGGTTCGCCTCTCGTAATCGTCGGAACACCTCGGTGAGATGCCGGATGTGCTCCTCGACGGATGTGCTGGTCACGATTATGTCATCTAGGTATGCGAATGCGTGTGGCTCTAGTTCGGGGCCGATAACGCGGTCTAACGCACGTTGGAACATCGCCCAAACGGCATCACGCACCAGTGAAACAGTCCGCGACCTGGCACGGTGAACGCCGTACACTCTTTGCTTCCNGTGCTATGATCCGTTTCACGTTACGGTTCGTTCTCTCTGTCGGGTTATCCTGTGAGCAGTGGATTGGTGCTTTACCCCATATTGCTCGAGGAACCGCTTGAACGCGCGACTGGTGAATTGCGCTCCGTTATCCGTCACCAGAACCTTCATGGAATACGAGTATCATTGTGTTGCCGTGTTTTGATCGCGGCAGCGGCCCGATGAAGTCGGCACATAAAATAGCCCAAGGCTCATCCGCAAGTTGGGTCAACATCTTCCCCGCGGCTTGCTGCTGGTTAGGTTTATACATTTGGCACGACTGACACCCTTTCACGTATTTCCGCATATCACGGAACATGCCTGGCCAGTAATATCGTGCGGTAGCTCTTGCGTAAGTCTTTCGTATGCCCATGTGGCCAGCGGTGGGGGTGTCGTGAACTTCGCGTAGCACCCTCTCCCTAAGATTCTTCGCTACGCACAACTTCCACGGGATGGAGTCTTCGCCATCCGCGTAGGCACTCAAGTAGCACACTGGTGTATAACTTGGTGTAAATTTGTGAATTTTGGTACAATTCTTCAGATTTATACCGAAATTCGTAAATTTGCACCAAGTTATACACCAGTGTGCTACTTGAGAAGTGTCCTCTACAAGCAACTGCGNCAGGGAGGTGGCCATATAGTTACCGTCTTCCAACGTGTAGTCTGGAAATTTAATGGGGTTAGCCCTTACTTCCCTTATCTTCTCCTCCAGCCATTTGCAGGGTTCTTCCGTCCGGCACTCTTGGTTAATGATCCCCAGTTGCTCCCCTTGGGGCTCTCGTGAGAGGGCGTCCGCAATTACGTTCAGCTTTGCTTTTCTATACTGTACGTCGAACGAGTGTTGCTGCAGTTCGAGTGCCCACCTCGCGATTTTACCGGACGGACTCTCGATCGCGTTCAACCACTTTAGAGATAAGTGGTCAGTTATCACCGTAAACGCGTACCCCGCCAGGTACGGCCTCATTTTCCGAATCGCCCACACAATGGCTAGGCATTCTTTCTCTGTCGGCGAGTAGTTGCATTCCGCCTTATTAAGGTGCCGGCTGGCATAGGAGATCACTCGCTCTTCTCCATCGATTTCTTGGGTGAGCACCGCCCCCAAGCCATAGTCGCTGGCGTCTGTCTGCAGTATGAACCTCTTCATAAAGTCAGGGCACGCCAGTACAGGTCTTCGAAAGTAGCCTGTTGCTCATGCGACCATTGAAATCGCTTGCCTTTCTTTAGTAGCGCGGTGAGCGGGTGGACAACGCACGAAAAATCTGGTACGAATCGTCGGTACCAGGACGCTACGCCTAGGAAGCGACGTAACTCACGCGTGTTTGCCGGGGCCTTCATGTCCTTCACATCTGCGACCTTGTCTGGATCCGTATGGATGCCATCCTTACTTACTACGTGACCTAAGTACATAAGCTCGTCCTTAAAAAATTCGCACTTTTCTGGATTCGCCTTCAGGTTCGCCTCTCGTAATCGTCGGAACACCTCGGTGAGATGCCGGATGTGCTCCTCGACGGATGTGCTGGTCACGATTATGTCATCTAGGTATGCGAATGCGTGTGGCTCTAGTTCGGGGCCGATAACGCGGTCTAACGCACGTTGGAACATCGCCCAAACGGCATCACGCACCAGTGAAACAGTCCGCGACCTGGCACGGTGAACGCCGTACACTCTTTGCTTCCCTCCTCCATCGGAATTTGCCAATAGCCCTTCTGAAGATCCAAGCTGCTGATTACCTTGGCACTGCGAAGCCGCTCTAGGATGTGGTGAATCCTAGGTAGTGGGTACGCGTCGGGCACTGACCGTGCGTTCAAATGACGGTAGTCCACGCATAGTCTCCACTTCCCATTTTTCTTCTTTGTCAACACAATTGGAGCACTATGTGGCCTGTGCGAAGGCTCTATACAGCGTTTGTCTCGAAGCTCGTCTATCTCCTTGTTTAATATCTCCTGCATGCGGGGGTTCTTCTGAAAATAACGCTGCTTAATAGGGCGGTCGTCTCTCATGGTTATCTTGTGCGTGGCTATGTTAGAGGTACCGGTCATTTGCTCGAAGACGCTCAGTTCCCGGTCCAATAATTCTTTAACCGCGGGGCTCTCTATATTCAACGGGGTTTTAGGACCTTTGGCGGTTGTGGGGCCTTATACGGGTTCGTGGTAATTTGCTCAGCCACAGTGGTGCATGTGGCCTCCCTTGAAGGTGTATCAGTCGCCTTTAGCGTCAGCGACTCCCCTCCGCAGCGTATGGACGTACGCGCCTGGCAGAGGTAGTCCATCCGGAGGATCATATCGTCTGCAAGTCCGGGTAGAATTAAAAGCTCGCTGTCGTGGGTTTGGTCACCCAGACCGACTGTCGCATCTATAGCCTCGCGTATCATAGTTGGGCTGCCATCGCCCATCAGAACCCTGGTTTCCACCACCTTGAACCTCGATAGTGGAAAGCGTTCGGCGATCGCTTCTTTAATGAAGCTCCTTGTCGCTCCAGTGGCTACTGTCGCCTGCACTTGCGTCTAGTCTAGTGTGGCGGTGGCTACGATTCTTCCTTCGTCTTGGCGTAAGAACGCCCTTAATGAGTGCGAGTTATCGTCACTTGGGTCTCCGCTCCTCGCTCTTGGTGGGACCCGTGCACGTTTCCCTGCATCCTTCTGCAGCAGTCTCTTGTTTGCACCCCGCGACGGCCACACTCCCAACAGAAGTCAATTCTTGGGTTACGGCATCCGTACGCTACATGGCCGCTCTCTCCGCATCGCCTACATGCGGTTCTTGGATCTATCGGGCCTGCATCATTCCGCGCTGTACTACGGCCATCACCTCTATGCTGGAACGACCCCGCACTACTGGGGTCCATCGGTGTCGGCCTGATAACGTGATACCGCTCTTCCTGTCGCCTGTGGGGAATGGGCGCACGTCTAAAAGTTTCGGGGTGTGTTTCAAGGCGCCGAGGTGGCGTTGGTCGCTGACTGGGTGGCTGCGTATTTCTGTCGGAAATAATATTCTCGAAATCTTCAGCAAGGCTTACCAGCTCCTCCAGCGTTGCAAAGTCACGCCGCTTGATGTTGAGTTGGTACTCGCTGCGACTGTTTTGGTACACACGGTCGAGTTTTTGCTCTTCACTGCCTTCAGCATATCTCATCAGATTCTGCAGCTCGAGTACGTAGTTCTTAAAGGGTTCTTGTACTCGCTGGACTCGCTGGCGGATCTCGTCGTCTAACCTCGCAAAGTACCGCGAGGACAGGAACAACTTTATGAAGTCCCGTCTAAATTGGTCCCATGTTGGCCATCGTTTGTTGTTGTTGCGGAACCAGCTTAGTGCTCGATCCCGCAGCAATTCAGGCATTGCTTTCGGCAATACGTCGGGGCTGATTTCTTATGAAAGGTTATCCTTCGGCTAGCTCCTCAACGCGTTCTAGGAACCCTAGGGGGTCTTTACGCCGTCAAACTTTAGGCCCCACTTTCTCACTCGGTCCATAACCGTGGCGTAAGCCGGTTCGGAATGGGTTGTGAGAGTAGGGTATGCTGGTGGTGACACGTGGCTGCTAGATTGGGCTGCCATATCCTCGTTTCTGCCGAGTATCGGTACGTCCGTGAAAGGGGTTGGTGACGCCCGGTCGTGCTTTGCGGAAAGTTCCGTCAGACGCCTCGTGTACTTTAGGTCGTCTTTAACCTCTGACAGGAACTGTGATAGCGTCTTCCGCAATTCGTGGACTGTTTCGGAGTCTTCTAGCCTGAACTCCGCAGTGTATTCGAGGAGTTCCTCCTTACGTAGGTAATATACTCACGATAACTTCACCATCTTCACTGTACTTGGAAAATATTACTATATTTTGCCCTTTCCTGTGTCTTTTCACACGCTTGCTCTGCACTTATTGTTTCACTTGGGAGTCTTCTCACTTCAATCACTTTCTGGTCTTTCTATATAGTCTGTTCCGGCACTTTCACTGTCTGCTCTCTCTTTGGAGTCTTTTCTCACCGTTTTACCACATTTTACTTTCACTTTCAAGTCTATTATCTAACTTGTCGTAGTATTGTGTAATCTAGTCCCTGCTCGGGCGCCATTTGTGATGAACTCCGGGTTATGCTGGGGTATGCTCATCGGGTGCCGGGTTGCTTTGTAGCAAAGCACTCGTCTGTCTTGGTCGTACGTTAAGAGGGCGGGAGTAGAACCTACTCGTTCCTCTCCGATTGGTGGGCGTAGCTCCGTCCCACCAAATATAATTACAGCTATAGTAAAGGAGCGGGAGTAGAACCTACCCACAACTTCCAAGAGAGGGAGTAGAACCTGCCCGTCTCTAAATACCTAGCTATGTTCTATAGGAGTGGGAGTAAAACCTGCCCGTCTCCTGATACCTAACATAGGGAGTAGAGCGTACCCTATGTGTGCAAAAGCTCCTGACTCTGCAGCAGTCGCGTCGCGTATGTCCCGTTGTCCTTTGCGCTTTGTTCTTTATTACCTTCGTGCTTAAAGTGTATGTACAATTGTATTTATTTATATGATTCTATGAATTATAATAATAACAATAATATAATAATAATAGATTGGCGCTTACACATATGTTAGTGTTTGGCCGAGCTCTCCTCCTATTTGTGGCGTGCGCCTTGATGTTGTCACACAAAGCGGAGGGACCTACAGTTTTACGGCGACTCCGAACGGCGATTGTATTTTTATGAGAAGCTGTTTTTTATGGCAGAAATACACTCGGAGGTTTGCCATTGCCTGCCGAAGGACGACCGCTGTTAAGAAAAAATGAATTGTGAATTATACCGTAGTTCAAATCGCTTAGTGCTGTACAATATGTGGCTACAATTCAAAGTATGTATTTTCAATTCAAAGTATTACTTAACAATTACATATGTATTTTATGTACAATTCAAAATTATGTGTATATGTATGTACATGAGTGTTGTGGGGGCTCCAAGTCCTGGGATTGGGGTCCTCACATGATTTCATTCGATATGAAGTGCAGACCGCAAACTTTCGATGATCCAGTTAGTTTAACACCACACGCATTCATCCACTCCCTTCTTTGCGTACCATTTGTTGGCACACGAAACATACCTACCTCACGTTGTGGGTGCTTCTGCATAAACAGCAAATATCTGGCATTTTAAACCATTTTCTTTTTTCTTTTTGTTCTTTAAGTTCTAAAACAATAATTTTTTGATTTGAAATCAATTTTTTTTTATTGTGAAATTAATTTATAATGTGGCTAGTTTCAAATGGGTTAACGCAATGACAAGCCGTTGTTATATAAGCGTATAAAAAATAAATATGTCATATATTGATTTCACTTTGTTTATTACACTATGATCACAAGGAGACATAGGTCATGATTTACCAATATCATACGCCAGTAAATCATTACAAAAACACGACATCAACAAACCAATTATAGAGAAAGAAGTGCTAGCAATCCATTGGGGAATTAATTATTTTAGAACTTATTTCTATGGTAGAAAATTCATCGTAGTAACCAGTGTTGCCAGGTCTTGGGCATGAGAAAACGTCACTCTTGGTCTGAAAAAAAGTCATTTCCTACCCAAAAACGTCTTTTTCAATTGAATGTACAAAAAATTGTTCTTATTAAACTTTTATTGTATACAAAGGTACATATCGAGCCCTAACCGCCAAAATAACGTAAGCGACATTTTTTTCAAAATTTTCTTTTTAATTCAGAAATATTCCTAGAGCATTTAGATGCATTTCTGCATAAAAAATAAAATTTTGTCACTTACGTTATTTTGGCGGTTCGGGCTCGATATGTACGTAATGTATATTAAAATGTCATTTCGACAGAGCACATTTAAAATTGATTGTAAACTGGTTTGAGATCGTGAATATAAAAATAGTTGTATACATACCAGGGACGTGAACCGGTTTTGAACCGGAAAACCGCTCTTTTCTATTAATTAACTGAACCATTAACCGAACCGAAATTTTCCACAAATGTCTGATGCGAACCGAAAACTGAACCACTTTCTATAAAGATTGAAAGGTTCGTTTCAACCAATTTTCAATAGATAAATGTACCCACTTTTTTTCTTTTTGGTAAACATGGTAATACCCATCGTGTCTGTTTACCATGTGAGAATATCGAATGTAAAGGCAACCCATCTCATTTGACAGAGACTTGACCCTTAACCTTGCGCGTTGTTGCACTTGACACTTAAACTTGCGCGTAATTTTTTTGTTTTTCGAACCATTGAACCGAACCGAAACCCCGGTTCAAAGACCAAAAAACCGCTCTGACGAACCAATCCAAAAGTGCAAAAACGGTTCGACCCGCTGAACCGAACCAAACAAATTTTTCATCCGGTTCACGTCCCTGATACATACACTTGTGATCAGCTGATTAAGTCATCAATATTTTGATCGATTTTGGCTGTTTCTCTTTCGTTTATTTAATGTTTATTATTTTTCCATAAAAGCCAAGCTCATTAACAAACAAAATATAAATCCACGAAAATTGTGCAAAAATTATAAGCAATCTGCAAAATTTCCAACTAGATTTTCAACTTTTTATTCAGAGTTTTTAGAATTTTTTTTGAGTATGCAGTTTGATAGCCCATTAAATTTCAGGGCAATAATGTGCAAGTTTAAAGGGGCTAAATAATCGCGTTGATTTTTAATAATTTTTTTCTTGTAGACATTTGGTTAGGGGCTCGGCTGTCGAAAATGATAAATTACGATCTGCTAAGAAGGAGCATAGCAATAGGTCCATTCAATATCAAAAAATTGTTACGAATTGTTGCTAGTACTTGCAAGTTTTTACTGGGAATGCATTCAATAACCCAAAATATTTGCAAGAGGGAGCGAATTCGAGAGCGTAACAACCCGAGAGAGCTGCAAATTCTTGCAAGTAAAAATTTTACTAGCAGGAATTTGCAGGACGTCGCCTGGGTAAAAGATTGTCGTATGTTAATTTCGGCAGGTTGTGGAAAATCGCGATTGTAGTTTGGAATGCAATTTCTCAAAAACGCAAAGATAGATTTTCACCAAAGTCTCTGAAAATGTTACTAGTTCACAAAATTCTTAAATTATTTAATCTTTAATGTTTATTGTTAATTAGTTTTGAGTTTATGAAGGATTTTCTTTAGTAAAATTTTGTCGTAAGCGTCATTTGTCCACAATTCGGCAGCCACTTTGTATGAAATACGACAAAATGTGATCAAAATTTCTACTAAATTAACGACACTTTTTATTAAATATCTCGGAAATTAAAGGAGATATCCAAAAATGGAGAACACCATTTCTAAGATATTGATTGGTTTGATATGACTGCATCACTAACTAAATTTTTACTAAATTATCGAAAAAATTGTAGTCAATATCTCGGAAACTAAGGAGATATCTAAAAACTGAATCGAAAGACCTTATTTCAAAATATATAACTGCATCTAGAACTAAAAATCCTCAAAAATTGCGCTTACGACAATCTTTTACCCAGGCGACGACGAGTCAAAAAGTAAGGCTATGTTTCAAATTCAAATGTAAACAAACTGTATAAAAGGATGATTTGATGAAACATAATTAGTGAAATGAAAATATGGATGAAAAATTTAAATCTATTGTATATTTTTTTATTTTTATGACGATGGGAACTATTCCCAATTAAAAAGAAAATTGCGCGCCAAAACTTAACCGTCAGAAAGTGTCAAAATGGCTTAAGTTGCAAGTTTTTACTAGTTTTGCGTTCAATAACTTTTCTGAAAATTTTCTCTTGCTCTCAATTTTACTCTCTATTTATCTTTTACGCTCTCGCTGCAAGTACTTACTGGAAAAGTTATTGAATGGACCTAATATTTCAATATTTTTTGTGATCATTACATTTTCAATGAAGTCTTAAAAAAGTCGCCTACTTTTTTCTGACGTTTTATGCTGCACAGCTTTCTTGATGCTTTTACGAGCGTGCCTGCTGCAATAGATCGGCTCTTTCTGAATTGGCTTTTAATGTGCAATTGCAAACATTATAGCAAGCCTCGTAACCTCAAGTGTTTACACAACCAGCCTTTGAACACGGGATCCTTAATCTAAGAATCCAGAAAAAATCTTTTGAAGCAGCTGCAGCAAAACACAAAGATTGTAAAGATTTATTAAGAAAATAATTCAAAATCAGTTCTACTTGTAAGATTTAGTAACAAAGAAAAATTACTGGGATGTTAAAAAACGTCATTTTTACACAAAAAACGTCCAAACGTAAACAGGGTACAAAAAACGTCCAAATGACGTTAAAAACGGCAACCTGGCAACGCTGATAGTAACTGACAACAGACCACTAGTGCCATTGTTTTCACATAGAAATCCATCATCGAAAATGATAAGAATTAGAATAGATTTATCAGAATACGACTTCGAAATTGTATACAAGCAAGGAAAAATAAATACGAACGCAGATGCATTATCACGCATTTAGATAGATAGCGACGTACTTAAATCAATGATTCCAACAAGTAAAAATTAAAAAGAAGATAAGAAAAGCATTATTATTATTATAACAAATAGCAAGGCCGCAAAATTAAAGAATATTAAAGAAAATGCGAATACCGGTACATGCATTAACAAAGAACACACAGCTTCTAAGAAGCCTGGTCAACTTCATATTTGGGAATGCATACCTTTAAGGACGTAAAGAAAATGAAGAAATTGAAATTTATTATTGAAAAAGATAGTAGTACTACAATTGAAATTATTAACAACTAAATTGTTATATATTGCTTTAACTTGTTTTTGTTATTTTATTTCGTGACTCATAGACGAAGGACGAGACAGTTTCTTTGCCACGTTCAATGAGTCATATGTGAACATATCGAGCAAAGTAGTTTTTGAGTTAAATTGCAGCCTAAAAACAATTAGTTAACTAATGTATGTGAAATGAATGCGAATGGTTATAATGCACGAGGCGGAACGTAACAAACCGGAGACCTAAAGTAAACAGATCCTTACGATTTGTTACGTTCCGTCCCGTGCATTATAACGCTCGAAGAGTATAGCCATCGCGTGTACGTATACAAGCAAGGGCGTAACGACGAGAACGCAACAGCATGAAAAATGAATTAAGCACACCAATACATTCTCACTTTTAGCTAATACTAGGTTTACATATAAGTAAATTATCCTCATTTTCGAGCTTAACTCCATAATCTGTAATTAGAAAAAGAGATAAGCCATACAAAATTCTTCCCTTGTTAATCTGTAATAATAAAATAATCTCAGATTTAACCGATAACTTTTCGGTGTCCAACCTAGTTCTATCGATTATATTTGCGAAGAAGAGGAGAAATGTCAAATGTAAAAGTAAACAAAAATGGAGGCTAGCAAGGAAAAGAGGTTTGTAAAGGTATTTTTAATAAAATACTAAGTTAAAATATATTTAAAGTGCTTAATATAGCAGAAAAAAGTGATCACGGCGGCACGGAAAAGAAACATAACTTTTCCTTGAGATGTGAGAATAACAAGCACAACAAATTTGACGGCTAATAATCTGAGATTTGCCTGTGTAAACGGGGTGATTAAAAAACGAGCTTTGATTGAGATAATATTGATATGTGAACATAGTTTAAGAGTGGCTACACACGACGAACATGTGCGCGCACATGCGCGGCTTGCGGTGCATGTTCGTCGTTTGTAGGGCGGTTCACGAGCATCGCATTGGAAACAAAAACAACAAACTATGTACATACATACAAGTAAAACATAAATAAATTTAAGTAACACGTACATAAAAAATTTAAGTTGAAATAGCAATTGCATCATCCGCGTCTTTGCTCATCATCTTTACGCTACCACCAGTGTTGCCAGGACTTCAAAGATAAAAAAGCTAGATCGGCCAAATAAAAAGGGTAAAAAAAGCTAAATGGCCCCAAATAAAAAGTTAAAAAAAGGCCAGTTTTTTCAACATTTCATTAACTCTTATGTACAAAGAGGTGGTACAAATGCACCACCCAGCAACAAAAATGTTAATATATCCACAATCAAAGTACTTACGATCATAAAATTGTTAAATAAAACCATTTTAATAATAAAGGGGACTCTTTTTTAGGGTTTGAAAATCCATAGTCCTTAAAGACAAAGTAGTGGTATACATATTTGTACCACCAAATATCTTCATATATTACAATACGATTAAGAAGAGCAAACCGTATATACACGCAAGGGTGTTAAGCTCGAAAATGAGGATAATATACTTATTTGTGAACCTTGTATTATCCTCATTTTCGAGCTTAACACCCTAATCTGTAATTATAACAAGAGATTAGCCATATAAAATTCGTCCCTTGTTAATCTGTAATTATAAAATAATCTCAGATTTAACCGATAACTTTTCGGTGTCCATCCTAGTTTTATCGATTGTTTTTGCGAAAGAGAGGAGAAATGCCAAATGAGAAAGTAAACAAAAATGTACGCTAGCAAGTAAAAGAGGTTTGTTAAGGTATTTTTAATAAAATGTTAAGTTAAGTTACAATATATTTATATTGCTTATTATAGCAGAAAAACGTGATCACGGTGGCACAGAAAAGAATCATAACTATTCCTTGAGATGTGAGAATAACAAGCACAACAAATTTGACGGCTAATAAACTGAGATTTGCCTGTGTAAACGGGGTAATTAAAAAACGAGCTTTGATTGAGGTAATATTGATATGTGAACATAGTTTAACCCAGTCATTAGATATGGGTAAAAGTTGTCTTGTCCTTTACTAGTTTTTTTGAGGTTGTATTTGATAAAATTGGTGAAGAAATATTCGTAATAAACTTGTACGAAAAAGGTTCGCGGGATGCCACGTCAAATTGAAAGATCGAGGATTATTAGCTACAAAAGCCAAGCAATTACTATATACCGAGTGCAAAAAGTGTAAAAAGGGATTCTGTTTAGAATGTTATAATGAGAAACATTTTTGATTTTGTAACATTTTTCTATGAATAAATGTTTAATATTTTGTATTAGAGTTTAAAAGAGAACTTTCAGGAAAAAAAACGCGAAATTTTCCTTCATACATTTTTACCCTGGGTTTTTTGCTGTACGTCCACGTATCATTTTAAAAAATATCGCGTACCGTTAAAACCACAAAATTTGTCCTAGATTGTATACAAAAATGAGTCACATGTGACTCAGGAACTTATTTCAATACGCTCTCGAGAGTTACCTATGACTCATTGGACAGGGAAGTTGTTATATGTAACTTGTAGCGATGGCCCTGTGAATATATATTCAATGTTGGAGAAACTACATAGTTTATTGAGAAATTCACATAAAGGACCTAGCAATTTTTGAAAAAGATTTTATATTCAATAATATTAACATGAATGCATTCAAAAGGAAATACATTCAATGAATTAGAAATGAATAAAAGCGGGCCAATAAAAAATACTAATATACGCTTAGGTCTTTTTTTATGCGGTACATCCGTTCCCCAAAAAGCCGCATAAAAAAGTTCTTTACTTTCATACAAAAACAGGGGATGCGTTCCAACCTTTTCAAAAACCGCATTAATTCAGATACTCCATGTAAAAAATTCTAAAAAACCGCATAAAAAAATCCAGCGAGGCAAATTAATAAAAAAGCAATTTATTTCTTCACTTCAACACTTATTATTCCGTGTAAAACTGAACATTAATGAAATAAATAAAAGTTTATCTGTATTTTAAACAAACACAAAAAAGTACCACAATAAATACATGAATTATGTAAGAATACAAATACAAATTATTTATCAGAAGCATTGGCCCACAGTTATAGACAAAATAAAGTCGACTCTAAACTCAAAAGCAGATTTTTGACATAACTTTCAATGGGATATCTGTCAAAAAACCTGCTTTTATCTTTAGAGTCGACTTTATTTTGACTATAACTACGTGCCATTGTCTCTTACACACCCGAAAAAAGTAACAAAACCTCTCACAAAAGCAATATCGCTTCAACGAAAAAATGGTTTGAAAAACCGGATAAATTTAAATCCGCATAAAAAGAGACCTAAAAGTATGTTCACATATAAATATTATCTCAATCAAAGCTCGTTTTTTAATCACCCCGTTTACACAGGCAAATCTCAGATTATTAGCCGTCAAATTTGTTGTGCTTGTTATTCTCACATCTCAAGGAAAAGTTATGNGCCATCGTGTAAAGGCAAATTAGATTTATTTCTGTAAATTGCAGATGCACGTACATACGAAATAGAAATGTTTCTATTTTCATCTGACACACAGATAGAATCATCTCCGTTTAGTTTATTTCGTTTTCAAAGAACGTATTTTTAAATAGTTAAATAAAGACTGTGAATTAGACAGACATACGCAATTACACATCGTCGCCTGGGTAAAAGATTGTCGTAAGCGCAATTTTGACGATTTTTAGTTCTAGATGTAATTATGTATTTTGAAATAAGGTATTTCGATTGGTGTTATCAGTTTTAATATATCTCCTTTAGTTTCCGAGATATTGACTAAAACTTTTTCGATAATTTAGTAAAAATTTAGTTAGTGATGCAGTCATATTAAACTAATCAATATCTTAAAAATGGATGTTGCTTACTAAGTGAATAGTGAAAACTTATATTTTTAAAAAATTTATGTTATTGCATTCCAAACAAGGAAATAATGTGAATGAAAGTTTTTCAAAAGTTGACAAATTAAAAAAACTTTTACAAAAGTATTCTTAGATTAAAAATTGTAAAATAAGTGGAGTATAGCAAATAATAAGTTATTGGTTGGAGTTTGATCACCAATTGGTTTACTTTATTGATTTCACTTTCTTTTATACCAAATTCTTACACTAACACTTACAAATTATTTACGAACTAGAATGTATACAAATATACTACTAATACCTACAAACTAACTACATAACTCTAAAATATGCTAAGTCAACATATGGTTGCAATAAATATATAAATATGTCAGTCGCATTGACAAACTGACGTTGTGGATCAGTTAGTCACTGCGACTGTCTTTGGCGGTGTCTTTGACCGTCCGCACAAGTGTAACAAGATCCTCGCTATGTGCGATGAATGCAGTCTTTGCATAAACTCCCGCTGAGTTCAATGTAACTGATTTGGGTAAACTGTTGTTTGTGTACATTCCTATTTGTTTATACATTACTTATGTGCACATGACAATTAAAGTAAAAA
>NW_016157248.1:422462-433269 GCF_001687245.7 Rhagoletis zephyria
AGACATGTGTGCATGTATTTAAGTCTTTGCTAATAAAAACTGTCTTGCTGGAATGCGCCGATGTTGGAACAGGTTGTAAATTTTTCATAATTGTTTTTAAAGTTGAAACGAAACTTGTAGGATCTCCAATTGGTTGTAGTTGAAAGAAATCTCCTGGAAGTTGAATAGCTTCTCCATGTATAAGTTGAGCAGAAGTAGTTTTCAGATCTTCCTTTAAGGAAGTACGAATTCCTAAAAGCACAGAATTAAGCGTTGAACTCCATTGCAAATTTTCAATACAAATTAATCCAGTCTTTAAAGTGCGCTGGAAACGTTCAACTAAACCGTTGGATTGTAGGTGAAACGCTGTGGCGATATTATGGCTTGCTCCAAGAAACTTCGCGAGATCACGAACAAGTGATGATACAAATTGACGTCCTCTATTCGAAATAAGTATATTTGGGCATCCAAAACGACAAACCCAAAAGCCATAAAACGTTTTGCAAACTGTTTCAGCTTTAATATTCACAATAGGAAATGATAGATAGATAGGAAATGATGGATAGAGCGTCAGCGACAACGTTATCTACGCCAGATATATGAACAATATTTGTTGAAAATTGTGAAATAAAATCCAGTTGTCTACATTGACGTGGAGATGCTTTATTTAAATTTTGCTGAAATGCGTAAATCAAAGGCTTGTGATCGGTGAAAATTTGAAATTGTCGTCCTTCCATGAAATAGCGAAAGTATTTTACTACGGAGTAGATTGCAAGCAATTACCGATCATAAGTACTATAATTTACTTGAGCGTGGGCAAGCTTTTTAGAATCAAATCCTAGAGGTTGCCAGTCACCATTAACGTAATGCTCTAGCGACGCCCCCATGCCATAGTTGCTAGCATCCACTTTAAGTGCAAGGACGGCATCTGGTAGAGGAAAAGCAAGAATTGCAGCTTGGGATACTTCGTTTTTTACTTTCTCGAAAGCAGAAACGGTTTTTGTATTCCAAGAAATAGGTCGCATGTCATTCTTCTTTGCCCCAATTTTCTTAAATACTTGATTGTTGAAGGNTTCATGAAATTTACTTTCTCCTGATATAGCTTTGATGCAAAGATCCTTTCCCTTCAAAAAACTAGCAGGTGCGTTTAAAAACGTTAAACCATCAACGAGTATTTTCCTTCTCAGATCTGGTAACAGGTGAAAATATCGCAAAAAATCATCATACATCATACATCTGCCAAAATGAAATTCCATCTGTAGTTTCGCCGAAGGCCCAGATCAAGTTCTAATAATTTTTCACCGTAAGTAGGGATACGAGTGTTGTTAGCAGCGTAAAGAACGAGTTTACTGGATTGTTTTGAAGACTTGCATGGAAAAACTGAAAGTTCAGCTCCTGAGTCAATCAAAAATTTTAATTTAAAATTTTGTTTAGTGATTAATAATCGACCAGATGCATTACCGTCGTCATGAGTGGTCGAAACTTCTGACGAGGGCGGAATTATTATTTTGAATTTTTGAAAGCACATGGCTGTAACCACTTTGTTGCCTTCTCAGCAAAACGCCAGTGATACCAGCATAGCCCTGAATCTTTGCGGTTTCGTGANCGATGCAATGCGATTTATCAAAATGTGTAATAGCACACCCCATTGAAAGTAAAAACGCAAAAACAATAGCAACCACTTTAGTCGAACAACTAATTCTAATCTACGGCTTCATTTAAACATTAAAATCTGATAGATGAACATAATTTGTAAATGAACTAATGAATAACTTACCTTATAAATTAACTGTCAAAATTTGTATGGAAACTCGTTTACACATATCTGATAAATTTCTCCAGCGATTTTACTGAAAAACCTTGATAAACTGAAGCCAACGCAACTCTGTCACAACTGGAGCTGCGTTTTCTTGGGCAATAATCGGGATCCTCATAAAGAATTTGCACGCAAATTCAACAACAACGATATGATCCTGATAGAGATCTGGTTCAATTTACTATCCGTTGTTTGTTTTGTTTTACTGATAATTTGGCCGCACAGTTTGGTAGCAGTAACAAATGAATTCATACACAAACAGATATTCTGCCATTGTTTCTTTTAACTTGCTTCAAATAAATCGCCTTTATGGTAAATATTTATTTAAATGAATATTATCTCGTGTAAATATAACTTTTTCCCATTTAGTGAGGTCATTTCTGAAATTTCTTAATCCTCGTGCTGGTAGTATAAAATTACTGATACTGAGGTCGATTACCAAAGAAAACACGACCATTGTCGCAGAGTACTTAAATCTATAAGAATATCTGTTTGATAAAGTTATCGGTTTAGATGAATACCACTATTGTATACCTTTGACATGCGGAAGCCCCTCTTCTCCGGCAACAAAGAACCAGTTCTGCAGGCATAGGAGGAATTCTGGCTTGTAGTTCAACAATTCAACCAGAAGCTGACATATGTAGATGCGCCCATGGTTACTATAACCGGCAGCTCCGAATACCTTTGTGAGTCCATTGCCTTAGCGAGCTCTTTCTCCGCTGCTATAACTGCAAATGCATCAGAATCCATAATTTTCCTCAAAGTATTTAAAATCGAGCAATTTTTGTTATAAACAAGCGCATGATGAGTTTTTTGATTCCTTTCCACTTTGTTTTCCTTCATACAGCTGAGTTCGAAAAACAACTGATACCTGCCAATGCTGCACATTTTTCCGCAAGGGTTGCAGCATGACGATTTTTCGTTTTTCGTAACGTAGCTACGAATTACGAATTACGAAAATTCGGGTTCTAGAATAATGGTGTACATTTCTTTCTTTATGTGTATTTTGTCGGTGGTTTATTTCAGTGATTTTTAAGCGATTTTCAATACATTTTTTGTGCAAATGTAATTAAAATGAAGTGCACGGTAATTGGTTGCAAAAACAGGTACAAAAATAATAAATTGGTTAGCACAAACATGCGCTAAAAATTGCTTTCATTTTTTTCTTTATGCTTCGTCTTCATATTCTTTGTTTACTTTTGGTTCATTTCGAAGGAAATAACACGGCGCCGAAATTACAAACGTCAGCCAGAAAATTACTTTTCACTATTGCTTCATCTTGTCAGATCTTGTGATACTTACTTTCATTTACCGACGATTATGAATGTTACAAGTGGGTACCTATTAAACTTTTGCAAACAACCAGAATGTCCAGATTTGGTAATTTAGCGCCAATTTGGACATTTACGCGTAAAAATTTGGGAAATCGACATTGGCGATTTTTTTCAAATAAATTTTTTTGCGCTATCATGTAAATGCGTCGAAACACGTGAAAAGTAGGTTATGGAGTTAGAGCTTTAGTTTTGATGTGGTAACACTTGTTATTGCTATCGATTTTGTTGTAGCATATCGAACATTTGCCAATATTAGTTGCCTTCGCGTAGCTGTTAATTGTTCATGTTCAACCAAAACTTTCAGGTTTTTGCGTTCGCGTACGCAAAAAACTTCCAGAGGAGGCAAAATTGAGAGGGCAAAGTGACATTTCATTTTGAGGGGAAGCAGCTGGTTTTTGCTGGAAAAATTTTTGCCAACTGCAATTTTCCAACAGAAAAACAGCTGGTTTGAATTAACGCAAATCACAAAATTGAATTTGATGGTTTGGAAGTTAAAAATTACAAAATGCGACTAATTAAACTTGTAAGAAGAAAGTAAGTTATTTGTTTAATCAATAAACTGTGTCAGGATACCACTTTGTGGTGAGTTTTCGTACGTTTTAAATATTATACTTTTGAATGTAAACAAAAATTATATCAGCTGTTCATCTAACTTGCAAGTTTCTGCAAATTTTCTGTTCGCGTACTGTTTTGAATATTTTTCTCATGTGAGAGAACTGGTGACATTTCGCCGGAATTTTGCTGTTGGTTGGTTTTTACTGGAGACTTTAATCGAACGCACCTACTAAACCGCCATTTCTGACAACTCCCGCTGAATGTGAAATTTGCAATTTAATTATAAAAATTAACACAACTATTCTGCAACTCTTTCCTATTCGGATTTTGCTACTAATCGTAGAAATAGTATGCTGCAATCCGAATCGTATTTTCGAACTTTGGAAATTCGTAACAATGGCATGCCCAAAAACGAACGAGTAAGCGTTTTTGCGTAACTTTATACGAAAACAGTTCTGTGTCGGAGGCGAGATAACGTAAATCGATGTGTGTTTAAACAAATAAATTTGCTCTTCGCATATATGTATATTTTTATGCACTGTTTTTTATAAACGAGCAAAAACGAATCTTTGTTGCTCCTTATCGAGAAACTTGGGTCCGGTTTAGTTATTTTTACAATAATTTTCGGTAGTTGTGTCCAAACGCATAATCCGAATAAGAAAACTTTAACATGATGGAGTAAAAGACGAAATGCTTATATTTTTCCCTTGTCCCTCCTACGCGTTTCGACACTCTCGTGTCATCTTCAGGGAGTCTGTTTTATTTAAACGATAAACAATAAACATGAAGAACGAACGAAAACCATGGTTAACAAAAACATAATAATAGTTGCATACATACATACATATATACACAACAATAGTTACATATGTACATGTATACTTAACACTAATTATATACACACATAATATCACTTGAAACTCACATTAAATATTGACAAGAATTTTACATTAATTTGCACACATTGAAGGTAATACAACATTTAGGAAGAATTATTGAAGTATTCTTATTTATATTTTAATTTTAGTACGGCTGCATATGTGTTCTTCGTGTTGTCGACGTCTTCCTTAAAGTTGATTGCGTTGTCAAATTGTTGTTGTATTCGTAGGCTCTCCAGTGTCATTCTCCTTCTTTCTCCTCTTTCGATGTCCAAAAATTTCTGTGTTGCCGAAGTCCGCTATATGTTCGTGCGTTGTTAAGTGTTGAGCCAGTGCTGTTGTCCTTTTTTTGTTTCTCGCGTCCGCTCTGTTTTTGTTGTGCCTACGTAGCATTTATTGCAGCTTTCGTTATCATTGCCCTTGCACTTTATTTGGTACACTACATTGTGTTGTTGCTCCTTTTCAATCTTGTCATTGGTTTTCGTCAACAATTTGTTGAGTGTGTTCAAGAATGATAGAACGATAACGAGTTGAAACTGCCAAAACAGTTCACTTTACTGCGAAAAATGTGTTTTAATTTTGCTAAATGCGAAAATATTGCATTTTTCTCCTAATCTACTAGAGAACAGTGAACATTTTAGTGCACCCCATTGCTTTGCAATTGAGCCTGCTTCAGTAAACGTTTTAGTGCACTTTATTGCTTTGCAATTAAGGCTGCTGCAGCAAACAACAGCAACATCTCTGCGGGATTGATTAGTTAACTTGCTAATCGAGGCTGCGTGGAGCAGAAACAAAATCATTGTGAGGAAATGCTGTTGCCGTGCCCTATGTACACAAAATGCAGCGATTCGTCCCGGCGCTACACTTGCATCTACGCTTCTTGCATCTTGGCGGTTGTCGCACTTTAACACACAGCACTTCATTGTATTAGTTTTTACGAAGTCTTCAACTCAAAAAGCGCTCACAAATTGCAAATTAACACAATCTAAACTTATTTTTCACTCATAATTCAAATTTCTCTTTCGCTGATTTGTAAACAAAGGTTTACTTACAAGTTACCACAACTGTCAAAATCGGCAAAACCAAAGTAGCGGTACCACTGACGGCGCCACCCTTGTTCGCTGCACCGTGGAGTGTGTTATGGGGCATATATCACATTCTCAGTTTTTATTGTTTTTCGGAGTACCTGGTTATTTGTAAGTCCTGGTATGTATGTCACCCCAATGTATTTTTTGTTAGTGTTGTTTGGCTGTACTTCGGTGTTTTGGCTCGGTTGGCGAATTTGGTTTATTGTTGTTTGTAATAATCTTTCTATTAACGCGTGCGGGTAGCTATTTTTGTACAAAATGTTTTTTATTTTCTTGTTGTTTTGCTCTGTAAATTCTTCTTCGCTGAGCAGATGGACTTTTCTAATAAGACTGGCAGCGGTGTTTATTTTTTGTTTCCATGTAAGGACTACGGTATCATTCCGCCCCACTTACAGGGTAAATGTAGAAAATTCTCACATTGTTTCAAACTAGACACAACCCGACGTGAACTTATTAAACTAGAACAATGCTTTCTGCTCAAAATCCTCAATTTAGAAATTAAAGAAACAAATATTAATATAAAAATAGTCACAACCAACATTAAACATGGGGAAAATTTACTGAAAAGCAGACTTATGGAAGTAGAATACAAGAAAATAATAGAAAATCAGAAACAATTTTCTAATAAAGTTTAAATAGACACGCAGAAACTACATGAGAAAAAATTAGATGAGCAAATATCAAAAAATATAACAAAATTTGGCATAAGATTTAATGAGGATTGGTTTATAAATAAAACAGATATTCCCATGCCTAAGTATTCCCGTTGGCTACTGTCACTTGGAGGCAAATTCGCATTGCCGGTGTCTAAGAAAACATTTTCCCCGATTCCCATAATTGCCGACTTAGAGCAAGGCATACAAGATATTACTGACGAAAGGGAAAAAGATGCAACAAGAAGCAATATCTCTGCAAGAATCAATACATTCTATGACAGATTAAGTAACAATACGAAAGAAAAATTTATATTGAAAACGTATGCAGACACCAGAAAATTTATAGGTCAACACAAGGAAGAAATAATAATAACACAAGCAGATAAAGGAAATAAAACGGTAATGATCTACAAAAAGGATTACGAAGATAGAATGAGGGAATTACTGAATGACAAAACAACATACAAAACCATAAGAAGTGATCCTACCCAACAATTATTGAGGAAAAACAACAATATAGTAAACGACTTATTCAAGCAGAAAAAAATTGACGTAAAACAAAAATTCCACTTGACATGCACAGCAGCTAATGCTCCTAGATTATACGGACTACCCAAAATTCATAAAACCGGTACACCTGTCCGACCAATATCCTCGTCTACAAATGTTCCCTGCTACAAATTATCGAAATTTATTGGCAACATTTTAAAAAAACATAATCTCTGACGAATATAATATAAGGAATACCTATCAACTGAAAGAAAATCTAAAAAATATTACTATTGAAGAAGATGAAATTTTAATATCATTCGATGTCATATCACTATTTACGAATATCCCGATACATTTAGCCATACAGACAATTATGAAGAATTGGAAAAAATTAGAGAATTTTACAAACATTACACGAAAAGAATTTCATACCATACTCGAGTTTTGCTTACGGGATAACAATTACTTCAAATGTAATACCACCCTTTATCAACAAATTTATGGCATGCCAATGGGTAACCCATTATCCCTATCTCGCTATGGTAGCATCGTACTTGACAAAATATTGGACGACAGCATAGCTGAACTTAAATAACACGACATACATATACAATACATAAATAAATATGTAGACGATATGTTTGCAATAACACAGCCACACAAAAAAAAAAGTGTGTTCTGACCCAAAGGTCTCACTATGTGTACTGTATGTTTTTGGGGTCGCTGAATCCGAATCCGAGGTCCATTTAACCCCATCACATCAGGGTTTTGATATAACCCCAGAAAACCAATATGGCGGACACCTTTTGGAAAAATTTTTGGAAATTATTATTTTTTCAAAATTCAAAATGGCGGATCCAATATGGCGGCCACATTTTTGTAAAATCATCAAATTCGTAATCGGTGACTCCCAAAACCCCTGAGTAACGATTTTCAAGCGAATCCGATGAATTTTACAAAAATGTGTCCGCCATATTGGATCCGCCATTTTGAATTTTGAAAAAATAATAATTTCCAAAAATTTTTCCAAAAGGTGTCCGCCATATTGGTTTTCTGGGGTTATATCAAAACCCTGATGTGATGGGGTTAAATCGACCTCGGATTCAGCGACCCCAAAAACATACAGTACACATAGTGAGACCTTTGGGTCAGAACACAAATTTTATTTTTGTGTGGCTGTGTAATTAAAGCAAAAGACGCGGAAGACATACTAAAAATATTAAATGCACAACATACAAAAATACAATTTACAGTCGAAAGGGGAAAAAACAAGAAAATTGCCTACCTAGATGTAGAAGTGCATAAAAAGGGAAACCGAATTCTGCTGAACTGGTATGCAAAATCCATTGCATCGGGGAGATTGATAAATTTTCATTCCAATCACCCATGGAAACAAAAAATAAACACTGCTGCCAGTCTTATTTAAAAAGTCCATCTGCTCAGCGACGAAGAATTTACAGAGCAAAACAACAAGAAAATAAAAAAACACTTTGTACAAAAACAGCCACCCGCACGCGTTAATAGAAAGATTATTACAAAGTCTAGGTTCAGACGGAGAAACTTTTGTTGCTCGTTTTCGTCGATTTCTCTTTTGGTGTTGCCCATCGCTTTCACACAGAGCAACTCGAGCTGGCAATTTTCTGACATTTCCGCTTATATCATATTCGCAAATTTCTGTACGCATCGTTTACCCGGCACCAACAAACTCTGATAAAATTTGTGATTATAAGTAAAGAGTGAGTTGAGAAATAAAGTTTTTAAATAAATTTTCGTATTTACATATGTTAATTTGCTTCTTTGCTTATTTAGCGCAGCCATGGCAGAAAAAATCAAGTGGACTCAAGCGGAGATTGAAAATCTAATAAATTTGGTGCAGCAGTATGAGTGCACCTATAATGTAAAGTGTGCAGGTTATTTAGACCGCAACGCCAAAGCCCAAGCTTTTAATAAAATCTGCGAAGATTTGGAAATGCCGTTATTAGACGTAATAGAAGTGAAGAAAAAGTGGAAAAATTTTAGGACACAGTTTTTGAGAGAGATGCGAGAGTTGCGGGCTTCTAAAAAAAGTGGTTTAGGACTCTGCGATGTGTACACACCAAAATTGTGGTGTTATACACAATTACAATTCCTTGAAGCCAACACACAAATAAGGAGCGGACAGAGTAATTTTGAGGTAATATTTTAATTTTGTTTCTCATGTTTATTAAAAAATACATGTTTTACTTTTAAGGATGTAACCCCCCNGCAACCCAAATGGAGGAAATAATTCCCGAACAGCAAGACGACGCTGCGTGGGAGGTTCAATGCCTTATGCGAAGATTGGTGCAAAAATCGAAGAACGCCCCATCTTCGCAACCTGTTTTGTGTGACCTGCTTCAAGATGCAATGAGTGGAGTCTTTGATGAAACTGATTTTGATTGACTTTAAGTAATATGGATGTCCGTTCTATAAAAGCAAATCAAAAACATTTTATTTTATTTTTATTTTTACAGCTCCTTATAAAAATTAGTGCTGTGAAATGGAAGAAGTACCTGGAATGTGTATTTTTAACCGACTTCCAAAAAAGGAGGAGGTTATCAGTTCGTCGGAATCTTTTTTTTATTTTTATTTTTACAGCTCCTTATAAAAATTAGTGCTGTGAAATGGAAGAAGTACCTGGAATGTGTATTTTTAACCGACTTCCAAAAAAGGAGGAGGTTATCAGTTCGTCGGAATCTTTTTTTTATTTTTATTTATTTTTTTATTTTTTTAACTTTGGACCACGTTAACCGATTTCGATAATTCTTTTTTTATCGGAAAGGTGGCATCTCAGAGGTGGTCTAATTTGGTTAGAATCCGAACTTGGATCATGAAGAAATTAACAATAATCCAAATTTTTTATTTATATGAGAATTGAAGTCGGTTATGTTTTTTGCTTAAAAATTACTTGTTATTTTATTTATTTCTTTTTAATGTACAAAGTTTGTGATGAATTTTTTTTTACGAAAGACTGAATTATTATTATATAAGTTATGTGTAAGTGTAGTTTAGGAAAAAGCTCTTTAATGAAACCATTGAAGTACAAAGTTTGGTTTTAAAATTGAAACTACGAAAACCCGTGTACCTTAAGTTTTTATATTGACTGTATCTACATTCACACATATATCTAAATGAAAGAAGGTATTTTTGTTGTGCTGCAACGCAATGAATTATGTGCTATTTTTATTTAATATTTTGAAAATAAATACATTTTGGCTTTTGCCTAAAAAGAGATTTATTTATTTATATCACCAGTCTACTTTCCCCTCGTTGTTGAAATACGCCATAAATTCTTGACGGATAGCTTCCGCCCCACCTCTACGGGGATTGTAGGAAATGCGTGAAACAATAGCAAACCCTTCGGCTGGAGAGTAGTTTACGTTTCTTGTATTGTTGGTTACTGCTAAATAATTGTGCAAAACACAGCAAGCTAGGGTAATTTTTTGCACCGATTCAACTTTTAAATTAATTGGAGCAAGAAAAACTCGGAACCTGTTCGCGAGAATTCCGAAAGAATGCTCTACGACGTGCCTGGCGCGAGAAAGCCGTGAGTTGAAGACTTGCTTTTCGCGAGAGTTGGAATGATAGGGGTACGGCTTCATTATGTGGGTCTGCAACGGGAAAGCATCATCGCTAACAATAACATATGGCAGGCAGCGGTTATTTCCAATTGTGGAATTTTTTGGCAATCCCCTCTCTTCACGTAAAACCATGGAAAGTTTGCTTTGCAAAAAAACTCCCGCATCATTATTGCGTCCATTACAACCAATGTTGATAAAAATGAACTTGCAATTTGCATCTATAAGTGCCAATAAAACGATGCTGTTTGTACCTTTATAGTTGTGGTAAAATGCTCCATCTTTTCGCAACGACCTGAAGGTTATATGTTTCCCATCTAATGCGCCTTAACAATTTGGAAATTGCCATCGTATAGCAAATTCGTTTGCTATGGACTCCCACTCCGAAGAGCTGTTTGGAAACTAAAAAGTAG
>NW_016157249.1:0-30572 GCF_001687245.7 Rhagoletis zephyria
AAACCCGAGTCATTCCGGTACGTAGAACCGGCTGTCGTGGGAATGGTATTGCTTTAGTCATATTATAGTATTGCTTTAGTCATATTATTTGCTTCCTTGTTTGGGCTATCGCTGTATGGTCTTTTTTCNTTTTTGCGAAGTCTTGAAAGCTGGATTTCTTTTGTTGCTTCATTTCTCTGCGAAAAATTGCATTTCTTCTTTTGTATTCTAAGAGATTTAGTTGTGTTGGGTGTCTACGGAAAGTGTGCCATGCTGCCATCTTTCCACTTCGTAAAAAAGCCAGCCCTGAGTTCCACCAAGGTACGTGTTTTCTGCCTCTATTTGAAGATTGAGGGATGTATAGGTTAGCTGCTGTGCGTATTGCTTTAGTCATATTATTTGCTTCCTTGTTTGGGCTATCGCTGTATGGTCTTTTTTCGAGTTCGAGTTCCACAGTTTGGTTGAATTTTTCCCATTCTGCAAAATCGCATAAAAACTTGTTTGTTGTGTAGTGGGTGCTGTAAGTTTGTGATAGAGTGATTGTGGATATCACAGGGAAGTGATCGCTGTGATAAAGGTCTTCTAAAACGTTCCATGTGATAAATGGAAGGAAATTTGGTGTGGAGCATGTGATGTCTATGTGTGTTAAAATACCATGTGTTGATAAATGTGTGGGTCTACCGTCATTTAAAATGCATAGTTCCGCTTCATTTATAACGTTTTCAAGAATTTGTCCTCGAGAGTTGGGCGATGGAGAGCCCCATAAAGGGTTCCAGCTGTTAAAGTCACCTAGCAGTACAACTGGTGTTTGAATGGACGCAAGTAGATTGGTTAGATGTTGGCAGGGAATTTGTTGATTAGGTGGTATGTAACAACTTATTATTGTAAATTTTGGGTTTAAGTTGATTTCGACCGCGATTATTTGCAGATGTGTGTTTATTGGTACTATTTTGTTTGGAATATTTGTTTTTATCAGTACACCTACACCTTGTTTGGATGTCGTGTTTTGTGGGGTGTTATGGAAGTAGCTGAGATAGTTTTTGGGTACAATTGGAGAAAAATTTGCGGGGCAATGAGTTTCTTGCAACGACAGGAAAGTGGGAGTTTGTTCTTTTATTAGCATGTTAAGTTCATTATAGTTGTTTAGGAAGCCCTTAATGTTCCACTGTATTATTTTAAAAATCATTTGTGAATGTATGTGTAATATTAGAGTAAGTATGTATGTTTGATTTGATAATTTGCTTGTTTTTGTTTCTGTTTTTTTTATAGTTTAGGCTCTTCTTCGGAATCAGAGACTGACATGAAATAGCTGCTTTCGTTTAATAGTTGTTGTGTTATTTGGCTGAGTGGAGATGAAGTGGTGTTGGTTTGCGAAGTGATTTGCGTTTGACTAGAGTGGGTATGTGAGTCTTCGTGAGAAGGATTAGTTGTTGGTAAATTTTTCTTGTTTGAGTTTACATTTTCGTTTGTAAATTGAGTAATTTGGGTGGATGTCTTATTGGTAGTAGAGTCGTTGTCGGTTATGAGTTTGTTAATATGCGTTTGAGTTTTTGCTATTTTAGTTATATTAGCTTTTGTTGGCGAAGCTGGGCGTTTGTATGTTGCGGATGTAGATGTAGATGTATTTGGCGTTGTTTTTGTGCTTGGTTTGTTCAGGGTTGGGTTAGTGATGTTGGCGTATGAAATTTGTGGTTTTTGTGTATGAGTGTGTTTTTCATTATATTTGCGACGCGCTTCCCCCATAGAGCATTTTTCTATCGTTTTAATTTTTAAAATGTCTTTTGTTTGCTTGTACCTGCGGCAGTCTTTATCAGAGGAGGAATGATTTTCACCACAGTTTGCACATTGTTTGCGTGTGCATTCAACTGGAGAATGGGGCGGCAAATTGCATCCTTCACAGGTGCTTGGATTAGAGCATCTGGTTTTGGTATGACCTAGGAGTTGGCAATTTCTGCAACGCATGGGGTTAGGGTAGTAGGGAGACACTTTTACTTTGTACCAAGCCACATCTAGTGATTTTTGGAAGGTGATACAAGTCAAAGTTTACAACGATTTTTCCTGTGGGGGTTGTTTTTCCGTCGAGTGTGCGGGTGAATTTGAAAATACTGGTCACTCCCTGACTTTTTAGCTCTTGGACAATTTCATCTTCTTTTACGAAGTTGAGACATGGGGCGTATATTATACCTTTCACCGTGTTGAGGTTGTCTTGCAGCTTGACTGTGATAGGGTAAATGTTTAGAAGAGATTTGGTTTTTAAAAATTTTTCAGCTACTTTAGAATTGCGTGCCAAAACCAGTAGTGAACCGTCTTTAAGCTGTTTAATGCTGTCTATTTGGGTAGATATCGCATCAATACCTTTTTTTATTACAAACGGGGAAAGTTTGATTAATTGTCCATTGGTTGAAGATATTGTTAGGTATTTTGGTTGGCTGGGTGTTGTTTGTTTTTGTTGAAGTGTAGGGAATGTGTGTGTGTCGTATGTGTCCATTTCCCTTAGTATTGAAAAACGGTTTGTTGTTTTGTCCGGCGGATCAGGTGTTGGTGGCATTTTTGTGTAGGCACAAACGGTATTTTGATCGAACACTGAACTTGTTTATAAGTTATTGCTACGAAAGTGTAACAAGGAATATATTAAGCACTATGTTGAGAAGCACTATTGTTTTTAGCTTATTTTGTTTATTGAATTCGCACTGGCGATAGCACTAGTATACACGTCCGAGCACGTTAATAGCTAGTCGATGACTGATATATATATAATTTAATTAATTAATTAATTTAATGGTTTAGTACGTTGCCGATCTATTTCGAGGTATTGCGTCCAAAGGGGTGGCCCGATCCAAGGGTCTACACATTAGGGGTATTCTCTGAGTCTTGCAAAGCCCTTGCACGGTGCACGGATTGCACGGGTTGCAAAGTTGTCCCATACGAAAACCGGTTTTTACCGTGCAATATGTGCACCATGCAAGGCCTTTGCAAGACTCAGAGAATACCCCTATTATTTTAACACCCACTTATGTAATTTTTGGTTACCAATTTATTTACAAATTGGGTTAGAAATAGGCCCTTTTTTTAAAGCTCGGAAATTAGCGTACATTTATCACTCCTATTTTACTTAAAGCAGCCACTTCACCAATATATTTTTATATTCTCCTTCACTTTACACTTTACTCGATGAGTTATAACTTTTTTTATGACTTTAATATTAACCAATCAATCACAATTTATTAAATACTAACACCTAAATCATGCGTCTGACTTCGGTTGCATATGCAAATTAAATGGCGGAGTTCAGCTGTCAAACTCCAAAATATGCAAAAGAATGAGACAAAAGAAAATAGGATATAACCCAGTAAGCATTAAAAATGTACAAAGGTGTTCTCTGCAAAAGGTGTTCAGCTCCTTTTCTTCGCAAAACAGAAAGGAGAATTCTACTGCCTGAGGGTTATAAACCCTAAGTGTGGCCGAACGCCGCCTACGCAGGAAGGTGTTCTCTGCAAAAGGTGTTCAGCCCCCCTTCTTTGGCAACACAGAAAGGAGAGTTTTACTGCCTGAGGGTTGTAATCCCTAAGCGCGGCCGAAGGCCGCCTACGCAGTAAGGTGCTCTCTGCAAAAGGTGTTCAGCCCCCCTTCTTTGGCAAACACAGAAAGGAGAATTCTATTCCCTGACGGTTATAATCCCTAAGTGCGGCCGAAGGCCGCCTACGCAGAAAGGTGTTCTCTGCAAAAGGTGTTCAGCCCCCTTCTTTGGCAACACAGAAAGGAGAATTCTACTGCCTGAGGGTTATAATCCCTAAGTGCGGCCGAAGGCCGCCTACGCAGTAAGGTGCTCTCTGCAAAAGGTGTTCAGCCCCCCTTCTTTGGCAAACACAGAAAGGAGAATTCTATTCCCTGACGGTTATAATCCCTAAGTGCGGCCGAAGGCCGCCTACGCAGAAAGGTGTTCTCTGCAAAAGGTGTTCAGCCCCCTTCTTTGGCAACACAGAAAGGAGAATTCTACTGCCTGAGGGTTATAATCCCTAAGTGCGGCCGAAGGCCGCCTACGCAGAAAGGAGTTCTCTGCGAAAGGTGTTCAGGCCCCCTTCTTTCGCCTGATAACCACCTTGGGATAACTTCTTTTATTTAAAAACCCCACAGATTCTGTTAGTTGGGTTATATTCCGCTTCAAACTGCTCAATTTCCCACGGTAAATCCTGCTTTTCGCCCATTTTTGAAAATTCAAGACCCTACCCCCTTATTTCCTCCCTTTTTATAAGAATTATTAAATATTGCTTATTTTTATAGATTTTTCAAAAATTATTTTAGGTCAGAAAGTACGGTTTTGTAGATTTATCAGTTTATGAATGACTAGTTTTCATTCAATTTTAAAGACCGAACATATTGTGAGAAGAGCACGTATAGGCTTTTAAAATAATGTATAATAATCTATTATCAGATTTTGATTGTCGGGTATTTTCATCGGGCAAATAAAAAAAAAAATGTTTCTTATTTTTTTAAGTTTTGACCATCACTTATTTCCACAGTTTCAAAATATGTAGTACTACCTAAAATTAAATCTATTTTCAAATAAAATGATACCTAATTTATTGCAATCGCATAAAAATTGTCGATGTTAGGCAACTTTTTTTAAATACGGCCTAGAATGTATATTGTGTATGTACCGGAACTTCAGATTATTTGAGCGGTGTGGCCAAGGAATCCATTAATATTTATTCAAAATTGATATATACAATCGCTCTTTAGCAAAAAGGTGGTTTTTCAAGAAGTTTTTAGAAAATGGGGGTGGCACCGCCGACTTATATGATATATGCGTATATCAAAAAATACACATTGTGCTTAGCCTTCTTCAGCACCGTCTTGAATGTTTTTGAAATTGGACAGATGGGCACTCTAACGTATGTACATATAACTTGTATGGGACCAACCGAAATTGAACGGTGTGCGTATGAAGCTAACTCAATTTCTAATTTTTATGTGTTGGTTCAATGACTTAAATTTAGTCGTAATGCGTAATTGTGTTCAAATTCTTCAAATGTATTGTTTTGGAAATGCGGTTTTATCCAAATAACGTCAGACAAAATGTATTATAAGTAAATGTATGTATATGAATTTTCTGGACTATACAAAATAACACAATCTCTTTTTTTTCAGTTCGAGAACTTAGTATGAGTGTAACCAGCAAAATTTCATTAGCTGAGAATGGGATGCGCCACAACAAAGTTGTCATATTGGATGCTGGTTCACAATATGGAAAGGTATATGATAATGTTACTAGAATCATTCCGTAAATATGTATACATTTACTTCAGGTGATAGACCGCAAAATACGGGAACTACTTGTGGAGTCGGAAATTTTACCGTTGAACACACCAGCTGTAAAATTGCGTACAAATGGTTATATAGGTATAATAATATCCGGTGGGCCGAATTCTGTGTACGCTGAAGATGCACCTAATTATGACCCCGACATTTTTAAAATAAAAATACCTGTACTTGGTATTTGCTATGGAATGCAACTTATAAATAAAGAATTCGGAGGCACTGTTCACAAAAAAGCTGTACGTGAAGATGGACAAGAAAATATTGAAATCGAACCTGGTTGCCCCTTATTCAAGTAAGACAATATATAAAAATTTATATAGACATTAATTTTGGCCCTATTTATCTTGTTTTAATTCTTTTCATTAGTAACATAACACATATAGTGAATTTTGTCGAGTAATAGAAAATTTCATACTTAAAATCGCAAATACGCCAAACGGTCGAATTTAGGGCGGTTTTGGGGGTCTCAGCATGATTTGCTTATAATTTCTACATATGCAAATTGATTTTTAACCACACGGTGCTACATTAAAAAGTCACGAAATACACCTGAAACAAAACAGTGTAGGTAGGGTCGAGTACAACATGAAAATCATTCCCACGACAGCCGGTTCTACGTACCGGAATGACTCGGGTCTTACCCGACCAAGGGCTGTTGTTTCGGCGATCTAACCCCGTCTAGATCGGCGATACCCACCAATCATTATTCGTCCATGGAGCAATACCTTGCAGCCGGATTGCTCCGCATCCTTCTTCTCCGGGCTTGCGTAGAGCCCAACCCCGGACCTGAAATTTACTTCTGCTGTGTTTGCCAGAATCGACTCCACCCGAACTCCACTTCGGTTAGGTGCAACTCCTGCAACGGATGGAGTCACCTAAGAACCTACTCTGGCCTTAGGTCTCACCGGGAGTGGACCACAAACTTTGTGGCTCCCTGTTGCTCAAGCCAAATGGCACAATCTGCCTCCACGGCTACCCACTCGCGTAATGCACGGGTGCGACCTAGCACCCGAAGAGCCTGCACGGCCCCCAGAAGCTCCCCTGAGCAACAGCAAACCTCCCAACACACCCCACCCACACAACCTACCGGCCGGTCCCACTCGCGAGCGCGAGCCAACCAGCAGCTACTGGTTGCCCACACCATCTGCTCCGTGTGCCAGAACAGAATATACCGGAATGTGACATCAGTCAAATGCAACACATGCCTTGGCTGGTGCCACTTCCGGCTATGTTCTGGTCTACGCACCACTCGCGAGTGGACTACAAACTACAGCGCCCCTTGCTGTAGTGCACCGCCGGCGCAGACAACAACGCCCATATCGCAGCCACCTACCATCAGGCTGCAACAGCAACTGCGTCAGGCGCAACAGGCCCAAGGTAGGCCCCACACTTCCCTCACTCCCCGTATCGCGACCAGCCTCCCAAGGCATACGAACGTACTCCAACTCAACTGCAACGGACTCCAGAGCAAGATTGAGGAGATAGCAGTCTTTATGGGTCGGCACGGCATATTGATAGCTGCGGTCCAAGAAACGAAGTTGCACAGCAACTCAACTCTGTTGGGTTGCGCCGCCTACAATGTGCTCCGTAAAGATCGCGAGCGAGATAATGGTGGAGGATTAGCGTTCATTCTACACCACACAGTGCAGTATCGGCTAATCGAAGAAGACATCGACCCAAGGGACACTACCCTAGAATGTCAGGGCATAGCTGTCCGGTCAGGCGATGTCGAGCTCGAAATATTTAACGTGTACATACCCCCTGTCACCTGCTGCCCGGCTGGATATCTCCCTGACATAGGTGCGCTACTCAGAGGCGAAAACCGATTGGTAGTAGGTGACTTCAATGCGCACCACGATCTTTGGCACTCAAGCCTGGCCAATGATCGGAGGGGAAACAGTTTGGCTGAGCAGATAGACGATTCGACATTCTGCACCATGAACGACGACGCCCCCACCAGGATTGTGGGCAGCTGCAGCAGCTCGCCAGACCTAACAATTGCTAGCGCTGGTCTGATAAATAGCATATCATGGCGACCTATGCTAACGTTAGCATCAGACCATCTGCCCATAATCATCTCGATCAATAAGCCCACCGACTTTGCTCCCGCGGATCACCGAACCTACACCAACTTCAACAAAGCTGATTGGAACGGCTTCGCGGAAGTTACCGAGAGCAGCTTCGCCGCCCTCCCCACACCCACAGACGTACATGCTGGCGAACGCCAGTTCCGCAAGGTAGTCACAGCCGCAGCAGCTCGCTTCATACCGTCCGGACGCATCGCGGAAGTCCGCCCAAATTTCCCGGCTGAAGCAGCTGTACTAGCAAATGAGCGTGACCACCTACGCCAGGTCGACCCCGGGGACCCTCGCTTGAGGGAACTTAATTTGGAGATTCGGCAACTGGTAAATCAACACAAGCGGACAAAGTGGGAAGAGCACTTGAAGGCCTGTAACTTCACCTCTGGTGTGAGTAAGCTCTGGTCAACCGTGAGGTCCTTGTCCAACCCGACGAAGCGTGATGACAGAGTGGAAATTTCATTCGAAGGTCACGCCTCATCGGACCCGAAGAAATGCGCGAACTATTTCAGTCGGCAATTCACACTGCATCCTTCGGTAGACAAGGCCAAACGTCGAGTGACCAGGAGGCTGCACAAACTGCCCAAAAACAGTGCACCACTTGTTTTCACCAGCGGTGAAGTGAAGGGGGCCATCGGGAAGGCGAAAGCCTCCAAAGCCATTGGACCCGACGGAATCTGTATGCTGATGTTGAAACATTTGGGGCCTGTGGGGGTAGCATACCTCACGGAGGTCCTCAATTTGTCTATGACCACTCTCATCATTCCTGATGTGTGGAAATCAGGGAGAGTGGTCCCACTGCTGAAACCGGGGAAGCCCGCCAACAGAGGAGACTCTTATCGCCCGATAACGCTCCTTTCCCCGGTCGCGAAGACACTTGAGGCCCTGCTGCTCCCATACTTCACCTGCCACCTAACCCCAGCGAAACATCAGCATGGCTTCCGTAAAGTGCACAGCACAACAACAGCACTTAACGCCATAAACACCCAGATAACTCGTGGCCTAAATCGAAACCGCCCCTGTGAGAGAACTGTCCTAGTAGCGCTGGACTTGTCAAAGGCGTTTGACACCGTCTGCCATTCCACGCTGCTAGAAGACATTGAGGCCTCCTCTCTCCCACAGGGACTGAAGCGATGGTCGGCGAATTATATGAGTGGTCGACAATCATCAGTAATCTTCAGAGATCAAACCTCGAAACCAAGAAGAATAAAACAAGGGGTTCCACAAGGTGGTGTTCTCTCCCCCTTACTTTTTAACTTCTACATCTCGAAACTCCCCCAGCCTCCTGAAGGAGTTTCCCTGATCTCGTACGCTGATGATTGTTCGATTTTGGCGTCTGGGAATGGAATTGATGACCTCTGCTCAAAAGTAAACGGCTATCTCTCCAGCCTTTCTCGCTTCTTCACTGCAAGGAGCCTAACCCTAACCAGGCTAGAATTAGGCATTCACGTCGACGGCACACCTATACCGACGGTGAACAACCCAAAAATTTTAGGCGTTACCTTTGATAGCCTGCTCTCCTTCTCCGCGCACACAACCGCAGTTGTCAACAAAGTACAGAGCCGAAACAAGGTCCTCAAGTCGCTCGCCGGCAGCACTTGGGGCAAAGACAAAGAAACGTTGCTGGCAACATACAAGGCAATTGGCCGGCCGGTTCTAAATTATGCAGCGCCAGTTTGGTCACCGGGGACTAGTTGGACGCAGTGGACGAAGCTACAGACTTGTCAGAACGCCGCACTCCGGACAGCGACTGGATGCCTTCTGATGACGCCTGAGCACCACCTACACAGCGAGGCCCAGGTGCTCCCAGTAAGGGAACACAACAAAATGCTCTGTAAGCAGTTTCTGGTGGGGTGTCACAGAAGCGAACACCCCAACAGACCACTGCTGGAGGAGGAGCCTCCGCCCAGGCACGTCAGGGGGCACCTATTCGTGTACAAGGACGCAGTCCAGACCCACACAGACCAACCACTGGACCCAATGACGTACATACAAGCGATTAACGACATTCATAGGGAGTCAGTCTCCACCTACCTCGACTCCAGGCCTAAGAATGTCGTTATCGGAGCCCAATCACCACCTGTGGAAGAGACGGAGCTTCAACTACCTAGACCCGCGTTACCCTGGCTCAGTTACGGTCTGGATATTGTAGCCGTCCAGACTCGACCCAAACATCCCAAATAAGTGCCCGGCATGTGGAGACTCCCCCCACGACACCAACCACCTCTTCACATGCCAGCTCAATCCGACTCAACTAACACCCCTCTCCCTTTGGTCCGACCCCATCGAAACAGCTCGTTTCCTGGGCCTACCGTTAGTTGAGCTTGACGATAATGATTAAAAGTTGACCCGAAACAGGCGGGGCTTAGTAGTGCCGCTACAACAACAACAACAACAACATGAAAATAGGTTTCTTATACCTATGTAGTTCCTGAACCCTCTCAGTTTCTTTTATTGAAAAAAAAAAAACTTTTTTAGTACTTAATGCACTTACATATCTATTGAAGATCGAATATTTTTCATCCTATTATAAAAAGCAAACTTGTTTTGAAAAGGTTAGTAATGTATTATTACACTTAGATTGTTAAGCATTTTGATCGGGTAAATTGAAAAAAAAACTCTTGATTTTTTCAACATTGACCATCGGGTCAGGTTAGGTTAGGTTGAAGTGGCTTCTGAACATAAACTGTTTACGAATTTATAGTGGCAGAGGCTGACTTTCAAAACATACCAACACAACTATTGGATCCTGTTCTACTGGGTTTTTAAATGTTTGTATATGCAGAGTAGAGATGTTTCGAATGTCATATTTTTCACATTCGCGAATGCAATTCAAGTGCAGAATTTCCATTTCAAATTCAGAATTTTCATTTCAAATTCAGAACGTTAGAATTCAAATTCAGAATTTCCATTTTAAATTCTGAAAGCTGCAATTCAAATTCAGAATTTCCATTTTAAATTCTGAAAGCTGCAATTCAAATTCAGAATTTCCATTTTAAATTCACAAAGTTGCAATTCAAATTCAGAAATTTTCATTTCAAATTCAGAAAGTTACAATTTATATTCAGAAAATTTCCATTTCAAATTCAGAAATTTACAATTTAAGTTCAGAAAACTGTTTATACCCTGCATTCAATGGAAATATACATACACTGAAGAGCAAAACTGGAATAATAGAACGGAAAGTTAAGTTGTAATGTACTTCTTCAGTTTATTGACTTTATNTTTATTTACTTTATGATAATTCAAACTTGCATTTCGCCTTACCGATGTTTAACTAAACGTTTGACCATAAAAATTTTAAGATTCGCACATGGAAACTCAGAAAAAAATGACCAAACAAAAATGAACTGGATTGTTCCAGTTTTGCACCCGCTTAGTAATTGCTGAATTTTATAATTCAAAGAGGAGTTCTGGCTCATTTCCTGCAATTTTGTAATCAATACGCGTGGAATTTTCGCTGTGAGTGCATTAAGTGCACATACCAAGCAAAAGGAACTTAAAGTTTTTGCAAAACGTTCAGAAATGCCACGCTGTAAAGAAAGAAATCATATCGGCCAAATTTCTTTCTTTCTGTTTATCAGACCAGCGCTGACTATGGTGATGTCTGGCGAGCTACTGCAGTTACCCATAATCCTGGTGGGTGCGTCGTCGTTCATTGTGCAGAATGTCGAATCGTCTATCTGCTCAGCCAAGTCTGTTCCCCTACGATCGTTNGTAAGGGATGTGTGTGTTCTTACCGCCGTTGGCTGTGTGCGCTGCTGTGATGGTTGCCGCCCTGTGGTGGTAGCGGGAGGCGTCAAAGTTGANAGGAGCTTCATGTGGTTCGGGAGACGTGTCGTGATGTGGGGTGTAAGTGAAGTGTACGTTCTTGCCGCCGTTGGCTGTGTGTGCTGCTGTGGTGATTGCCGCCCTGTGGTGGTGGTGGGGGGCGTCGCAATTGGGGTCTGCGACCGAGCAGCGCAACACGGGCCCTCGAAGTTCCCAGTCCAATCACGCGTGGTACGCAGACCTGAGCATGCCCTAAAGTGGCACCAGCCAAGGCAGGTGTTGCACTTGACTGATGTCACATTACGGAATATCCTGGTCTGACATACCGTGCAGATTGTGGGGGGAACCAGGAGTTGTTGGCGGCCTGTCGTGGCTGTGGTATGGTCTGTGGTGTAATTATGTTGTTGTGCTGTGGTGACTGTGTGAGGCTGCTCGGGTGGACTGAGGTTAGCCGTGGAGTCTGCTCTGTTTGAGCAACAGGGGGCCACGTACGACGTGGTCCACTGTCGATGTGTCCGTAGTCCTGAGCAGACTGTAAGGTGACTCCAACCCTCGCAGGCCCCAGTAGATAATTTCAGGTGTAAAAAGCCCTTCCAGAAGGCCTTCCTGGGAGTCAAGAGGCCTTCCACTTTACATTCCTTCTTCCTTTCTTTTTTGTATGGAGTGGGACAAATTGAAGGGCTTCTGCTTCCGCTACCCATAAAAGGGCTTCCACAAGGGCTTTTGTAGGACGCACCACTGAAGGCCTTCTTATTTCGCTACCTACAGAAGGTCTTCCAGGCGGGCTTTTGTAGAACATACCACTGAAGGCCTTCTTATTTCGCTACCTACAGAAGGGCTTCCAGATGGGCTTTTGGAATACGTACTTCAGAAGGCGTTTTGAAGCAGTTCTTCTAAAAGTGCTGCTTTAGTTAAAAAAATACATACTTCTCTAAGGTTTCAAAAGAGGTTTTATTGCAACTCAAAATGCACTTCACATTCGTTTGTAACGCTAAGGCTTATTAGCTAAAAAATATTAACTTATACAAAGTGTTGGTTGTTTTCTAATTCAGAGTTTATTGGGTTGGTAAAAATTATACATAAGTTTATAAAATGAAAGCGGCGTAAGCCAGGCACGTGTGTAGGATATTGTACAATTCAGGAGTATGTATCTAATAAAACTTATAAGTATTGCCAACTTACGCGTTTAGATAAAGAGTTGCCATATCTTATACTTTTAGAAATATTAGTAAATAAATACGTAATACTTAACACTTTCCCTCCTTTGAATTATGTAAATTTAATCAAACTTAAATATAATCGGATTTATACTTCATGCACGGCTTCCGACTTCTTTCTGATCTCCGAATGGTAGGTGGTGCCGGCGTCTCGGACTGGTTGTTACACCTAGGTACCGCTTCAGAAGTAATAGGTGGGGTACTAGGTGGTGGCGTTGTTTCCTTTTGGGAAGCCCGGGACGGTGACCCTGGTGATCTGGTAGTTGCAGTTGAATTATCGGAGATTGGTAACTCGAGTGATGTTGATGAATTGGTGGATGTTGGTGTCTCGGTGTGTTCGACCTCATAAGGCGCCTGTTCAATGTCCCAGTCATTTTTTGGACTAGTCAACTCGGCTCTGGTCGGACTATTTGAGATGTTGATTCGTATTTGATTCTGGTGTCTTTTAATAATTTGTCGTGCTGTCGCCACTTCGTACATCATGCGACCGCAGTTTCGTAATATAGTTCCCTGAACCCAACGTTGCTTACCGGAAAAGTTTCGAGCGAAAACTGCTGTCCCCTACTGTATTTAGGTGAACTCTCCGTCGTAGGTTGCGTTTTAGGTAGCAGTGCTGATAATAAACAGCGTGGTTGCCTACCGTGCAACAACTCCGCTGGCGATTTTCCCGATATAGGATTAGGTGTATTTCTATAGGTTACCAGATACTTTAAGAGTGAATTTTCTTTGTTTTTACCCTCTTTCTGGATTTTCGAAAAGGCTTCTTTAAAGCTTCTCACGAACCTTTCTGCTAGCCCATTTGAGGATGGATGAAAAGGTGCAGTAGTTAGTTGCTGAATACAGTTTAATTTGCAAAATGTTTGAAATTCGGACGACGTAAACTGTGGTCCGTTGTCGGATACTATCGTTTGAGGCAATCCTTCTATTGAAAATATTTGTTGCAATGACGCAATGGTTTTCTCTGACGTCGTCGATGACATCTGTATGACATAGGGAAATTTGGAGTACGAATCTACTACTATTAGCCACATCGTTCCGAAAAATGGACCTGCGAAATCCACATGAATTCGTTCCCATGCTTCTTTAGGTTCAGGCCATTGTGCGAATTCACGTTTTGGTGCACTAGCTATTGATCTGCACCCACTGCATGATTGACATACTTTTTCTATGGCTTTATCTATATTTGGAAACCACAAATACCTTCGCGCTAACTGTTTCATCCGACTACTTCCCCAATGCCCTACGTGCAACAAATTCAATATCTTTGTCTGCAATTCAGACGGTACCACGACTCGGCTATAATCTGTTTGTAAAAGGATTACGCCTTTCTGGCAGCTGAGAGCTAAACGTCTGTCGAAATAGGGTTTCAGTGACTTTTGAGATACAGTTAGATGTGCAGGCCACCCTTCCTCGATCATATGCTTAACTACTTTAAGAGTGGTGTCGGAATTTGTCTTCCTTGCGATAACCTCAGGTGTGAGTGGCAATGATTCCACCGCGGTTTGATAAACTTCGTAAATATTGGTCATTTTGCCTTCTTTCTTATCGAATTCTAAGTCTTCTCCTGAGGGCAGTCTTGAAAGTGCGTCAGCGTTTGAGTGTTGCGATGTATGTCGATATCGAATAGAGTAATCATAACTCTGCAGAAGTATTGCCCATCTTTGAAGTCTTTGCAACGTCATAGTCGGCAGTTTTTTAAATGGGTGAAACATTGTGGTTAATGCCTGATGATCGGTCTGGAGTTCAAAATGTCTACCGTATAGATACTGGTGGAATCGCGTTACCCCAAAGATGATAGAAAGTGCTTCTTTTTCCACTTGCGAATAATTAACTTGACTCTTAGTTAGCGTTTTAGACGCGAAAGCTATGGGTTATTCTGAGCCGTCGGCATATCGATGCGAAATGACAGCGCCGATGCCCGATTTCGATGCATCCGTAGCTAATACTATTGGCAGTGAATCGTTGTAATGGACCAATTGTGTTGCCTTTACTATCTCCGATTTTAACGCTAAGAATGCTGATTCTTGTGCGGGACCCCATTCGAACTTAACTGTTTGACGACGCAGTGTATTCAAGGCCGCAGCTTTTGATGAAAAATTTGGAATAAATTTATTGTAATAATTTATCTTGCCAATGAAACTTTCTACCTCTTTCACATTCGATGGTCTAGGCATCATCTCGATCGCTTTAAGCCTTTGAGCCGTTGGTCTTATTCCTTTAGAGTCTATTATGTGCCCTACATATTCTACCTGCTGACATGCGAATTGACATTTGTCTTCTTTGCACCTCAACCCATACGCACTTAAACGTTGAAATAACTCTTTGACGTTATTTAGATGCTCTTCATCTGAACTCCCGGTGATGATAATATCATCAAGATATACGGCACATCCTGACATTCCCTGAACTAATTCCTCCATTACTCTCTGAAAAATCCCTGGTGCACTGGCTATCCCAAAAGGCATTCTTAAATACTGAAATAGACCAAAAGGTGTGTTTATAACTAAATATTGCCGTGATTGCTCAGCTACTTCAATCTGAAGGTACGCCTCGCTAAGATCAATCTTCGAAAAAAGGATCCCTCCCTTAAGTTTCTGAAACAATTCTTCTGTTCGTGGAATAGGAAAACGGTCTATTTCTAACTGTGAATTAATATTGACTTTAAAATCCCCGCAAACACGAATTTTCCCATTTGGCTTATTAACCACGACTATCGGTGATGCCCACTCACTAGCTGAGACGGGTTTTAAAACTTTTGAAGCTACTAAACGGTCAATTTCAGAACGTACCTTGTCGTATTGTGCAAACGGTAGGTGATAGGGTTTACTAAATTTTGGTTTAGCAGTTGTCTTCAAGGTTATGTTTGCTTGAAACTTGTTACAGCATCCTAGCTCTTCCCTGAAAATATCTGGATAGTTCTTGATTATCTCTGTCAGACGGACTCTCNGATGTGCAGGCCACCCTTCCTCGATCATATGCTTAACTACTTTAAGAGTGGTGTCGGAATTTGTCTTCCTTGCGATAACCTCAGGTGTGAGTGGCAATGATTCCACCGCGGTTTGATAAACTTCGTAAATATTGGTNTTAGACCTTTCACCGGTACGTTATGTCCACCATACGCCCTTAATTGTTGGTGGGTGTACTCACATTTCGGTTCTCCGAGCTCTTGATGACCTTTAACACCGATAACTGAACAAGTGGCCCCTGTATCCACTTGGAAATCCATAAATTTTCCATTGACTTTAATGTTCACGTAGATTTTTTGCTTTTNAGATACTGGTGGAATCGCGTTACCCCAAAGATGATAGAAAGTGCTTCTTTTTCCACTTGCGAATAATTAACTTGACTCTTAGTTAGCGTTTTAGACGCGAAAGCTATGGGTTATTCTGAGCCGTCGGCATATCGATGCGAAATGACAGCGCCGATGCCCGATTTCGATGCATCCGTAGCTAATACTATTGGCAGTGAATCGTTGTAATGGACCAATTGTGTTGCCTTTACTATCTCCGATTTTAACGCTAAGAATGCTGATTCTTGTGCGGGACCCCATTCGAACTTAACTGTTTGACGACGCAGTGTATTCAAGGCCGCAGCTTTTGATGAAAAATTTGGAATAAATTTATTGTAATAATTTATCTTGCCAANTCACGTAGATTTTTTGCTTTTCAGAATGTATAGAGTTGATAGTGCTGATGTTTTCAAAAGATGGTTCGTTGTTCGTCGACACGTTGTGAACTCGATGCTTGCTCTGGCTCTTTTCAGCAGCTCCGCATACCGCCGCAATATGCCCCGTTTTTGAGCATACATTACATCTACTTTTCTTTCGATAGTGAAAGCACTTTTCTCTTGGATGCGAGGTACCACACCCTGGACACGACTTTTTTAATGATTCTGCGTTATAAGTACGATTTAAATTTTCTTTCTTTTTGCGAATTCCTTTCGACTTTAGGGTGGGTCTTGATGACTTACTGATGACGTTCACATTTGCTGATTCCGACTCCTTCATTTCAGTACACGTTTTAATTGTTGCTTCATATATTGTTGCAATCTGCAAGACTTCTTCTAATGTGGGGTTGACTTTTTGCAAGGCTGCCGTCCTAACTTTGTCATGTGGTGTGTGCATGACAATCATGTCTCGAATTTTGCTGTCTACATAAGCCTCTCCACACTCAGCTTTGACACATTTGAATAAACAATTTTTTGCTGCTCCCCTGAGCTCAGCAAGCCAGTCAGCATAAGTTTGACTAGGCTTCATATGTGTGCGATAAAAGTGAAAACGCGCACTAAGCACATGCTGTTTTTCCTCAAAATGTTCACTAAGTGAGGTTATGATTTCTTTAAATGTCTTTTCTTTCACCTTGCCATCGAAAATTTTTTGCAGTAGCTCTAGATTTTCCGCGCCAATCCAACTCAGAATACAGGCACGCTTTGTCTGCTCATCTTCTACGCTATGAGCCACGAAATGCTGATCGAGCTGTAATACATACGTGCACCATTTGTCTTCAACCTTATTAAACGCCCGAAAATTTGGAATAGCCCCAGACGGCTTTTCGCAATTTTTCATTATGCTTTGTATTGTTTGCTGATTTTCTTTCAACAGCCGTGACATGAATTCCTGATTTGACTGCTGCATTTGCTGGATCACTTCTAGGAGCGCCTCTGCACTCATTTTGACAGAGTTACGATGAATTCGTTTCGTGACACTGTCCTAAAAATCACACTTTCTGAGCAATTCTTATTTTTTAAAAGTGTTTTTATGTGGGTAGGGACCGCCAAACCCTCAGAGCTTAAAATTTTGAGCAATGCATTTGCACTTGCGCGTGTCGGATTGTACTGATTGCACCATTTAATTAATTTAGTTTGTAGAGTTTCTTCCACCTGATGTCTTGGAACTAAAGAAACATCAATTTCTTCGACATTAGCCGCTGCAGAAGTGGTGGGAATATCAATGGTATCTATGGGATTTTCACAATTAACATTATTCGCCTGAGGTGCGCCTCTGCACAACCGCAATTGATTTAAGAGCTTTTGTTTTTCTACTTTCAGGTTTCTATGAAAGCTACTTTTACTTATTCCCCTTTTATACATTTTTACAACACTTACATTAGAATATTTAAAGTTATTTATTGAATTATTGCTTATATTTCTTTTAAAATTTCTACACACACGTGTTGATCGCTTGAAGAGTTGGTATACATAAATATCAGCTATGATCGCGTTGCCAGACCAGCATATCTATTGAGTTCATGCAGGGTGGCATTCGGGCAAATTATAACTAGAAAAGGCCTTCTAGAAGGCATTCAGGCTAGCACTTTTTTCAGCCCTTCTTGGGTAGGCCTCTTAGAATGGCTTTACTTAAGAAGGCCTACCTAAATTATCTTCTGGGGCATTACACTTGACTGAGGTGGAGCCCTGAGTAGAAGAATACGTAGTGAATGCAGCCCTATGGACGAACAACTTCTGAGATACTTCGCCGACCTAAACGGGGTTAGATCGCCGAAACAACAGCCCTTGGTCGGGTAAAACCCGAGTCATTCCGGTACGTAGAACCGGCTGTCGTGGGAAGAAAATTCATATTATGTATTACTGTTCCGGTTTTGCTCCTCAGTGTATGTATGTATATATTAAATTTGTGCAAGTCTTTAGCTCTATGTATGTAATTATTTATTTTCGTTTAACCCGAATAACCCTGAAGTTTGTTTGTGAATATATTTAGCTGATTCGCTGATCGGTCACTGGGACCATAAATAAGAAATAAACGAAAACAGGACATCGGTAGGTGTTCTGGATCGTGGGATATGTCCTGTTGCCATATGGCAACGCCAGGGCTGAGAGGGTACAAGTTTTTCAGGATTAAATATATTAAAATGCATCGTTCTTTTATGTTTTTTACCAGAAAAAAAAAAAAGATTTGAAAGGCTATTATGTTAATGAAAAATTTATGTTTCCTTGATTTTTTGTATTGATTGAGATGATTATGTGTAGGTCCGATGCTAGCGTTAGCATAGGTCGCCAAGTTATGCGGTTTATCAGACCCACGCTAGCTATTGTTAGGTCTGGCAAGCTGTTACACTTACCCAGACACCTGGTAGGTGCGCCGTTATTCATGGTCAAGAATGACGAATCGTCTGTTTGCCAAGCTTGAGTGCTAAAGATCGTGGTGCGCGTTAGAGCACATACCACCATCCGGTTTTCACACTGAAAAGCGCTCTTATGCCAGGATAATATCCTGCCATGCAGCAGGAGCTCAACATCGCCAAATCGGGAGGCTACACCCTGACAATATAGGACGGGGTTCCTGGGTCTATTCCTTCTTGGATGTCACGATATTGCACAGTGTCATATAGGATGAACGCTAGACCTCCACCATAGTCTCCCTCGCGATCTCTACAGAGTCAAGTAACTGTACAGCTTCGTTCATTGGACCGCATATTTCAGTATGCCATGTCGAGCCATACCCCCTTATTCTTATTCTTCTTCTTCTTCTTTTTTGGCGCTGTAACCGTCTAAGCGATTTTGGCCGAGTTCAGCAAAGCACGCCAGTCGTTTCTCCTCTGTGCCAACTGACGCCAATTGGAAACGCCAAGTGAAGCCAAGTCCTTCTCCACCTGATCTTTCCATCGCAGTGGGGGCCTCCCTCTTCCTCTGCTACCACCAGCGGGTTCCGAGTTGAATACTTTCAGAGCTGGAGCGTCGGTGTCCATTCGAACGACATGACCAAGCCAGCGGAGCCGCTGTATTTTAATTCGCTGCACTATGTCCATATCGTTGTAAAGCTCATACAGCTCATCGTTCCATCGTCTGCGGTACTCGCCGTCGCCAACGCGTAAAGGCCCGTAAATCTTCCGCAAAATCTTTCTCTCAAACACTCCAAGAGCCGCCTCATCGGATGTTGTCATTGTCCATGCTTCTGCGCCATATACCAGCACGGGCATGATGAGTGACTTATAGAGCGTGGTTTTCGTACGTCGAGAGAGGACTTTACTCCTGAATTGCCTACTCAGTCCAAAGTAGCACTTGTTGGCAAGAGTGATTCTGCGTTGGATTTCAATGCTGACATTTATTTATTTTTATTTATTTATTTATACAAGGCTTACATAATAATTAATTAGTATATAAACTTAAGCAAACGCAGCGCTAGCAGCAGAGCCTTTCGGCTGGCTGGTGGAATGTGATCGGTCAGATACGACGGAGTAGATCCGTGTCCTTTAGAAATCTGTAGATTTTGCTGGTGTTAGCTTTTGTTACGTCCTTTAAAAGTAGAAGAGGATCCAGACTGTCAAAATGATGATACCTTTGGGAAGCAAGTTCTGGGCAGGATACCAGTAGATGATGCACTCTGACTGTTGCATGACAGAAGGGGCAGGTGTTGGATCTAGTTCTTTGTAGTAAGTGCGCGTTTGTAATTATGGTGTGCCCAATTCGGAGACGTGTGTATGGGGTGATATGGTTGGTAGGTACCGATGTAGGGTAAACGGGTTTTGTTCGGCTAGGGTTAATATCCGAATAATGGTGATTATAGTCCGCCCATTGGTGTATTAACTTAGATTGCCTCTGTCGATGAATTAGACGGTAAATGTGTCGAGGTAGGATGACTTCGGATGTGATTGTTGGTGTGATGGAAATATCCTTGGCGATTGTGTCTGAGAGTGTGTTACCCTGGATACCGGAGTGTCCGGGTATCCACATGAGTTTAATATTACTCTGGTGGGACACAAACGTGTTTTTAATACTCTCGATGATGTAGCTTGATTTGTTGTGGTTTTGATGGGCTTGGAAACAGGACAAGCTGTCGGAGCAAATTATATGCTTACCCTTGCTTTTGGTAGCGTATTGAACTGCGTGGAATATGGCGGTTGCTTCGGCGGTGAAAATCGAGCAGAAAGAGAAAAGGAGACCGTACGCGACAACTTCTTGGTTTTCTTTTACCACAGCGTAGGAAGTGTAGGATGCTTTCAACCCGTCGGTGAATATCAATATCCAGCCGCTGGATTTATAACGTGCAGTTGTTTCGGAAAACTTGGTTATGTAAACGGCGTTTGCTGTGTTATCTTTCCACAAGGAAGCTAGGTCGTTAATGAAGCATGTTTTGCTAACCATCCAGGGTGGGTGGTGAGTGTACCGCGGAGGGTGTTGTTTGAACGGCAGCTCGACATATTTCGCAAATAAGGCGCAGGTGTGGATAGATGAGGGCATTTTAGGTAGAGATTCACGTGCGGCTGCAGCTTGAAAGTCATTGCGAATAAGAGGATTGGAGCTTAGAGTGAGCTTTGGATACAGCCTGAATATTTTGTCCTCCATGTTGTCATGTAAGGACGGCAGCCCCGATTCGGAAAGAATATTTTTTATGAGCGAAGTTGGAAATGCGCGTATTGATCTTCTCACTGCGGCGTGGTAGGGAGCAGCAAGCATCTTTAGGTTTTCTTTGGCGTGTAATCCATAGATTTCTAGACCGTAGTTGATTGTTGATAAGATGAGGGCGTTTGTCACGTTGATCAACAGCGCCGAATTAACTAGCGAGCGTTTGCTTGATAAGTACTTAGTTATGTTTAACTTTACAAAGAGCCTCTCGCTAACGTATTTACAGTGTTGTATAAAGGAATAATTGGGATCGAAAACAATGCCCAGAAACTTAAGATTAGCCCTGTTCGCGTACGCACTATCCAGTAAATCCAGTACTAATTTTACTGGCTTTTTACTGGATGTCGTTTTCGTACGCAAAAAGAACAAAGCAAAAGAGGGGAAATTGAGAGAGAAAAAATGACAGCTGAACTTGCAAGTTTTACTGGATTTTTACTGGATAAATTTTTACTAGCAACTATTTGCTAGTAAGAAAAACAGCTGATGACATGATGCTTAATGTAATTCGCATTAACAAAATAATTGTTTGTGGTGCTTTTAGAGTTGCAATTGACAAAATAAACTCATTTAAATATATAAGATGGAAAATACTAGTTTTCTAAGAAAATTGCATCGGAAAATAACAAATAAATCAGCTGTTCATAAAACTAGCAACTTCTTGCTGGTTTTGCGTTTTCGTACTTTCTTGCATATTTCACTCATTGGGAGTAAATATTGACTTACTCTCCGAAATTTGGTTACTGGCAAGTTACTGGAAATTTTTTGCTGGGGAATACGAAAACACAGCTATTATCAGTACATACAATATTTACACTATTGAAGGCAAGTGTAGGAGGTGGGCAGGTCCGCTTTTTACATATATGTAGCAGTTTGGTTTTATCATGACAAATTGAAGGACCTGAGAAGAGGGACCACGTGGATAATAGGCATAGGATTCTCGAAAAGGTTCTCATTAATTCTGTTTGATCTTTAGATTTGGAGAATAACAGTACGTCGTCTGCATATATCTGGTGTTGGATGTTTGCGAACTTGCTGAAAATGTTGCTAATTTCGTTGAAGGCTATAATGAACAAGAAGACTGATAAGGGGGAGCCCTGCGGGGTACCATTATTGAGTGGAAAGATGGAAGAGCGGGTGTTGGAAATAAGTACACTTAATTTTCGGTTTGATAGAAACGACTTTATAAAGTTGTACAATTTGGGACCGACCTTCCATTTGTCGAGTTGCCTTAGTACTACCTGAATACCAATCCGATCAAATGCCTTTTGAAAGTCGAGTGAAAGAAGGGAAACAAGGTTTTTACTGGAAATCGCATTTGAAATAAAGTGGTCAAGGTGTAGTAGGGCATCTATGGTCAGAGGAGGCGTTAGAAAAGTGGCTGGCGAGTTCTTGAGCAATTTCCCGAGGATATACAAGATTGCCGTGAGTGGAGTTAAGGGAGTTGATGTGGGAATTGGAAGGTAAACCAGTGAGCTTTTTTATGTCGGCCCAGATTTTCTTAGGGTCGGATGACGCAGTAATGTTGCTGGTGAATTTATGAAAACAGACGAGCTTAGCGTCTTTGATTTTCCGACGAAATTGCGCGTTCAGTTTTTTGAATTGAATGAGATTTGTGGACGACCGATTGCGTTTGAAATTATGCCACGCATGTTGCTTAGCTTGCCTAAGGGATGCAATATCATTGTTCCACGATAAAGGGGCTGGTTTTACTGGTTTAATTGAGGACAGAGGGATGGAGTCGTTGGCAGCACAGCGGATTGCTTTTTGGGTGTTTGAGGTTTCTTTGATGACATTGTAAGACGTTGGGAAGGATTTGGAATAAGACTCGCATGCACGTTCAAATTTGTTCCAATCCGCTCTGTCTGTTTTAAATTTGATCCTGGGTGAGAAGGGAATAATGGGTCGGGATGTGAGAATTTTGATGAGGATGGGGAAATGATCGCTGCCGTGGAGGTCATCTATAAGGTGCCATGATGAGTTGTTGGAGAGGGAGGGAGAGGAGAGGGTAAGGTCGATATGGATGAAGGTTGAGTGGGTAGAGAAGTGAGTGGCAGAACCGTTCGGGGCGGTTCATCCATCAACGTTGTCGTCTATTTCAGCTAGGGGGAGGCCCAGGAAGTGTGCTACTTCCAGAGGGGCTGTCCATAGGGACAGGGGCGTTAGCTGAGTGGGATTCTCAGGACATGTGAAGAGGTGCCGGGAGTCATGTGGCGACTCTCCACATGCCGGGCATTGGTTGGGCACATCCTCGCTGATTCTGCTCAGGTAGCTGTTGAGCATGGCAGAACCGTCATTAAGAACGATGCAGTTAGACGTGAGGATAGCGTTTCTATAGAGCGACCTCTCTGGCTTGAAGAGGAAGAGCCCCAGAGAGGGCTCCAAGCGTTAAAGTCGCCTGCAAGGATAAAGGGTTGGGGAGGGGAGGGGAAAAGATTGTCAAAGTCGGCGGTTGTTATTGATTCACTTGGCGGAGCATACACGCAAGTTATTGTGATTCGGTTGGAAGTTTGCAGTTCTATGGATAGTGAGGATATATTGGATAGGGCGGGAAGAGAGTGGTGGGGCAGATTCCTCTTAACAAGAATGGCGACTCCTTGTTTGTTGGAGTTGATGTGCGGAAGATTGTGGAAGAATTGTAGGCAAGGTGGGTTTCATGTAGAAGTATGATGGAGGGTTTATACCTCTTTATTAAGATTTCAAGTTCAATATAGTTATTGTGATATCCGTTTATGTTCCACTGTAATAATGATAACATCGGTTATGTAATTTGTAAGTAAATCAGTTAAAGGATTGGCGTAAAAGTACTATATTTATGACTTATCTGGATTATTGTTTTTTTTTGTGTCGGTAGTGTGTTTTTATATGTATTAGGGGTTATGAGAACGTTAAGGTCGCGGAATTTTGTATGTAATTGGCTGAAAGGTGAAAATTCGGTGTCACTGATGGTAGGGCTGGGGTATGTGGGTGTGTGTGGGCTGGCATTAGCTGCTGCACATCTGCTTGACGTCGGTTTTTCTTGTGTGCTGATATTGGTTTTTGTTTGTTGTCTTGCTGGTGAAGTTGTTGTGTTATTTTTCTGCAGTGATTTGGGTATGGTGGATGTTGATTGTGTGATAGACTTAGTTTGACTTGTTTTCATAACTGTAACGGTATTTGCTTGTGGTTTATTTTTTGTGGTTTCTTCGTCAGTTTTGCATGCTGAAATTGATTGCGAGTTGTGTGCTGTGCTAACAGTTGTTGGTTCGGTCGTTTCTGAGCTGGTGCTTTTTACCATTTGTGCAAAGGAGGGAGTCATTGTATTTTTTTGAGGGGGTTGTATTTGAAGTGCATTAGGGTTGCTGTTAAAGATTTTCCATGCATCTCTGATTGTACAGCGACGATCTATTTTTATTTTATTTACCGACTTGTGCTTCAGGAACGAGGGACAGATCGGGTCGTAGGACGCGTGGGCTTCCATTTGACAGTTTATGCAGAATGTTCTTGGACATGGCTTATGTGGCGGTGGGGTGGCACACTGGCTACATAGCTCGATATTTCGGCATCTGTTCTTATATGTCCGAGCCTTTGATATGTTTTGCACCGCATAGGATTTGGGATGTATTCTAGCACACGAACCCTTTCCCATCCTAATTTAAGGATTTCTGGCCTGCGTATTAGGTCGAACGTTACAATTGCTGCACCAGTAGAAATTAGTTTATCGCCATCTTTGCGCATGATTTTTTTTTTGACTTCGATCACTTTTTGGTCCTCCAGCCCTTCAACTAATTCTTCTTCGGAGAGGTTGATTAGGTTTCTCGAAAATATTCTGCCTTGAGTTGTGTTCAGACCTTTGTGGGAAGTAATTTTTACAGGTACAATACCTATGTAGCTTTAAGAAACTTTTCGGCCGATTTGATATTTTCAACTTTGAGGAGACGGTCACCGGATCTTAATTCCGTTACAACGTTGTTCTCGTCGCAAATGTATTTTAAACCTCTTTCGATTTGAAAGACATTATATGATGATAATGGACGAATGTTTGATCAACAATTGGACCGATAGCACTTGCCACTAAGAACCGGGGGATATGATCGTCGTTTTGTTTTACTACAGGAAGGGGTACAAAGTCACTGAATTTTGGACGTTTCTTGAGAAGTTGCAAATCAGGATCGAGTAGCCGAAACCTGTTGCTTTCGGGGGGTTCAGCCCCCTTCATGGTGTCGAATGTTGACTGCGGCACTGTTTGAGTTTTGTTGGTTTTTACTTTTCTTTGAGTTTTGTTGGTTTTTACTTTGAACAAGTAAACTATAACAACTGCACCTATAGGAAGTTGCGGTAACTGGAATAGGGGAGACTACGATAGTTGAACGCAAAGAGGTAAAGAGCGCGTGAAATACCACGGGACGTGTTATCGCGGCGGTTGCCTACTTTTTTGCTGCACAGAGGCGGGGGCGTATCTTGGCTGCAACAGGATAGTGGTCGGAGTCAATGTTTGGGCCTCGGAGTGTGCGTACGTCTAAAACACTGGAAGCGTGCCTTCCGTCTATCACAACATGATCGATTTGGTTTTTCGTTTTTCGATCCGGAGACAGCCGCGTAGCTTGATGGATCTTTTTATGCTTGAACCTAGTACTGCATAACTACCATGTTTCGGGCCCCGCCGAAGGCGATNACATGATCGATTTGGTTTCTCGTTTTTCGATCCGGAGACAGCCGCGTAGCTTGATGGATCTTTTTATGCTTGAACCTAGTACTGCATAACTACCATGTTTCGGGCCCCGCGAAGTCGATCAGCCTCAATCCGTTGTCAGACGTTTCGTCGTGGAGGCTGAATTTTCCGACGGTGGTTCCAAAGATCCCTTCTTTGCCCACCCTGGCATTGAAGTCGCCAAGCACGATTTTGATATCATGACGGGGGCAGCGCTCGTACGTGCGCTCCAAGCGCTCATAGAAGAGATCCTTGGATGCCTCATCCTTCTCTTCCGTCGGGGCATGGGCGCAGATGAGCGAGATGTTGAAGAATCTGGCTTTGATGCGGATTGTGGCTAGACGCTCGTCCACCGGGGTGAACGACAGTACTCGGCGACGGAGTCTCTCTCCCACCACAAATCCAACTCCGAATTTGCGCTCCTTTACATGGCAGCTGTAGTAGACGTCGCAAGGCCCCAGACATTGTTTGCCTTGCCCCGTCCAACGCATTTCTTGGATGGCGGTGATGTCAGCTTTTGTCCTTACGAGGACATCAACCAGCCGGGCAGAGGCACCTTCCCCATTAAGGGTCCGGACATTCCAGGTGCATGCCCTCAAATCGTAGTCCTTTAAACGTTTGCCGTGGTCGTCATCATAAGGGGGGGTCTCATCCGAGGCTTTGCCTTGCTTCTTCACTGGAAGTGGTTTTTACGTGGCGGGTCCCAAGCCCAGCGCACAACCCATTGCTGGGACGGGGGTGGTTTCGCAACCAAATACACGTTTATATAGCGAGCCGCTTGGCCCCACCGAAGCTCCCTCTCTTTCTGCCGTGACCCAAGGCTCCACTCGGATTGGTTACCGCATCTCGCACATGGGTTGCTCACGTTGCCCAGAGTTCGCGAACGAGGACACAAGAGTCGGGATTGAGTATAGCCATGCAACTGTAACTGCATACCCAGCGCAATGACTATACCCCCCTATTCTAGAACCCGAATTTTCGTAATTCGTAATTCGTAGCTACGAAAAATCCAAATGCTGCAACCCTTGCGGAAACATGTGCAGCATTGCCAGCTATGAGTNCGAAGTCGATCAGCCTCAATCCGTTGTCGGACGTTTCGTCGTGGAGGCTGAATTTTCCGACGGTGGTTCCAAAGACCCCTTTTCTGCCCACCCTGGCATTGAAGTCGCCAAGCACGATTTTGATATCATGACGGGGGCAGCGCTCGTACGTGCGCTCCAAGCGCTCATAGAAGAGATCCTTGGATGCCTCATCCTTCTCTTCCGTCGGGGCATGGGCGCAGATGAGCGAGATGTTGAAGAATCTCGCTTTGATGCGGATTGTGGCTAGACGCTCGTCCACCGGGGTGAACGACAGTACTCGGCGACGGAGTCTCTCTCCCACCACAAATCCAACTCCGAATTTGCGCTCCTTTACATGGCAGCTGTAGTAGACGTCGCAAGGCCCCAGACATTGTTTGCCTTGCCCCGTCCAACGCATTTCTTGGATGGCGGTGATGTCAGCTTTTGTCCTTACGAGGACATCAACCAGCCGGGCAGAGGCACCTTCCCCATTAAGGGTCGGGACATTCCAGGTGCATGCCCTCAAATCGTAGTCCTTTAAACGTTTGCCGTGGTCGTCATCATAAGGGTGGTCTCATCTTCACTGGAAGTGGTTTTTACGTGGCGGGTCCCAAGCCCAGCGCATAACCCATTGCTGGGACGGGGGTGGTTTCGCAACCAAATACACGTTTATATAGCGAGCCGCTTGGCCCCACCGAAGCTCCCTCTCTTTCTGCCGTGACCCAAGGCTCCACTCGGATTGGTTACCGCATCTCGCACATGGGTTGCTCACGTTGCCCAGAGTTCGCGAACGAGGACACAAGAGTCGGGATTGAGTATAGCCATGCAACTGTAACTGCATACCCAGCGCAATGACTATACCCCCCTATTCTAGAACCCGAATTTTCGTAATTCGTAATTCGTAGCTACGAAAAATCCAAATGCTGCAACCCTTGCGGAAACATGTGCAGCATTGCCAGCTATGAGTTGTTTTTTGAAGATAGCTGAATGAAGAAAAACAAAGTGGAAAGTAATTAAAAAGGCACTCATCATGTGCTTGTTTATAGTAAAATTAATTGATTTTGAATATTTTGAAGAAAATTATGGATTCTGGTGCATTTGCAGTTATAACAGCGGAGTAAGAGCGCGCTATGGCAATGGACTCACAAAGGTATGCGGAGCTGCCGGGCATAGTAACCATGGCCGCGTCTATGTCAGCTTCTGGTTGAATTGTTGAACCACAAGCCAGAACTACTCCTATGCCTGAAGAACTGGTTCTCAATCCCGTTAATGCAATAACAGCTTCTTCCAAGCCATTGAAGACATGCACTTTGTTAGGTCCACCACCTGTTGCACTTGCTTCTGCCTTCGGCCGTGCTTAGGGATTATAACCCTTACTAAGTAGAATTCTCCTTTCTGTGTTGCCGGAGAAGAGTGGCTTCCGCATGTCAAAGGTATACAACACTTCTTGTGCACATCACTCCGGCTACGCCGTCCACAATATTTTTGCACAGAACCCACGTCGAAATTTGCAAAAAAGTGCATAGTGCAAACCGAGTTTATTAATAAGCTAGTGGTAGAAAATTTGAAACACTTATCTTAAAAAAATGTGAATCCCTTGATTACACGTGAATGTTAAAGTTTTCGAACTCGGGCTATGCGTTGGACACAACAACCGAAAATCGTTGTACAAATAACTAAACCGGACCCAAGTTTCTCGATAAGGGGCAACAAAATTATTTTTTACTCGTTTATATGAAGCAGTGGATAAAAATATATATTTCTTGCAAACACACATTGATTTACATCTTTTATTTCGCCTCCGACACAGAATTGTTTTCGTACAAAATTACGCAAAAAAGCTTACTCGTTCGTTTTTAGGCATGCCATTGTTACGAATTTCGAAAGTTCGAAAATACGATTCGGATTGCAGCATACTTTTTCTACGATTCGTAGCAAAATCCGAATACGAAAGAGTTGCAGAATAGGGGTGATAGAGATCTTGCTTAGGAGTCCATTGCAGACTGAAGCCACGTTTCGGTGTTTCTTATTTTGACACACGTGTGACTCAGTGGCGTACCTAAATGATTCAATCGAGGCAAGCCCAAGTCAATATAACCTCAGGAATAAAAGGACTCAACAAATAAATAAAGTCAAGCTTATTTTAATATTCTCATTAATCCATCCTTAGGTAAAAATAAAGTTATAAGAAAAACATACAGTGGACGAAAAAACTATAGCCGCCCCATTTTTGACAAGTTTTAACAATTTTTTTTTCCTTATTTACTTTTAGTTATTTTTTTAAACAACAAATAGTTCACTCTTTGACAAAACCCGTGTAAATCCAAGTTTCAAACTTTGTGCAATATTTGAAAAAAACTTTAGTAAAAATTTGGAGTTTTTTTAAATAAAGTTTCCTAGGAAGATTCTGAGTATGCAGTTTTGTAGCCCATGCATTTTAGTAGACTTAAATTATTCAAATCGTCATATTCTGACGAATTCCACACGCTCTATTCGTTTGAAAAGAAAATGCAGTAACAACAAAACAATTTGTTGAAATATGTACTTTTGTAGGATATTTTAATTTGTGTAATACGCAAATCTGATGTTGGTTTATTTAAAGCAATTAACTCCTTTTTGGCAAAATTCAAAGTTGATTGTTTTTTGAAGTTTATTAGCTCTTTGGTGTACCGAAGATCGTCGCAGTTTACAGTTTCCATAGTGAAAGCAATTTGACTTTGTACACCAAGCGTAGAAACTCACAAACATTAACGTAGAGATCAGAATTAAAAATTATTCAATTTAATGAAATCCAAAACGATAACTGCAATGCTTCTACTCACTGCGAAGGACTATGATATGCACTTCTAATTGTTTAATTAACTTTGTTGTATATTCCATTCACTTTTTTGTAGATTTCAGTTGAAACCCCCAAAACTTTGTAACAGCTTGAACTCACAGAAGCTGGCTTCGAAATTTCATACAAGAACTCGCACACATCCAAAACACCAACAAGGAATACATAACTCACAAACTTATACATGTATGTTTGTATACGCAAAAACAAAGCAATGCATACATACATATGTTCGCTTTGATTCACATGAGAAGGAACGAATAGTGCAACTCTTTAATTTTGAAAGCCTCGCAAAAGCCAATAAGTTAAAGAGGGATGAAAGTATTGACGGCAACATTGAAAATTGTAAAAAATTCCAAATTTGGAAGTCAGCTGGCGGATGAGAGGGTGATACAGGTAACAAAATTTTAAATCTTAAACAAAAATTTATTTATCAGTTTTCTTTCGGAAATATTTCAAACCATAGAAATTTATGCTAGGCCAGCCTGGCTTTTGGGCTTATATGACAGTACTGCCACTGGTGTGACTGTTTGATTAGCAAAGGGCTGAGTAAGGCCTGAGCAGTTTCTTAGACGACTTCACCCGTTAAAGGTGTTGCACCTAACCGACGTGCGAACCGACGAATGAAGTCGTCTCTGGCAAACTCAGAATAAATAAGATACTCCCGGCCGGAGCAGACGTAGATGGAGCAACCCGGTTGCAAGGAGTTGTACAATCAATGAAAAATCAGGTTAGGTTGCCGAAACTACACTATGGTCGGGAAAACCTGACTCATTCCGATACGAAGAACCGGTTTTCGTGGGTAACCTTCATCCCTTGCATCACCTTCACCACTGCTCATCCGTTCATTCAGTGGTTCGATGAATACCCTAAGTTCATTATGTTCCTTCCAGGGTTCGGATTTGCCTCATGCACAGAAGAATAGATTCGTGCTATTTTGACCAGTTTTATCTACTGGGTAGGCACATATGTGCATACATATCTATGTAGGTATAATGTTTTTAATGTTCAATAATTTCTTATAAAATTTCAACTTATACACTTAGGTCTCTTTTTATGCGGCTCTTTTGTATGCGGATTTGAATTTATGCGGTTTTTCAAACACTTTTTTCGCTGTAGCGATTTTGCTTTTTTGAGAGCTTTTATTACTTTTTTTCAATATGTAAGGGGCAATGCTTCTGATAAATAATTTGTCTTTGTTACATACATGTAATTACTAAGTAATTTGACTAAGTAACTATGTTACATATGTATAAATGAGAA
>NW_016157249.1:33332-39013 GCF_001687245.7 Rhagoletis zephyria
TTGCGTAAACAAAGAATAGAGACCGGTTCGCATACAACTTTGGCGTTGCGTTGGAGTCGAATTTCAAAGCAGCCATCCACATATCCATAATTTGGCAACGCTAAGGCCAACACAAAGCAGAAATATCGCTGCGTCGGTGGCCAGCTGTTGCAAATACATAAATAAAATTATATGAAATGTTTTTTTCCTTTCAATCAAATGAGGGCAAGAAATATAATTTTTCATGCAATTATTGATATGAAATATTAATTTATCTCTCGTTAATATGTTAATTTAGTGGCCAATGTAGTCTCTGCCAAGCTTCATTGTAGAACGCATACTTTTAACGTGCGTTCTGTCAAACTAACGCCAACTACAAAGTGAACGCGAAAGTTCTATGTGGACCAGCCTTAATTATCAAATAGTAGTTTGTATTATCCTACATACATACATATGTATGGGGGCTAAACCAGGAATATTCATTTGAAAATGCTGATGTCCTAATCATTTATGAAATGAAAGACAAAATAATGATTTTTATAAATATTATAGCCGTTAGGGTTGTCGGGTTTTCCGGGCATGCGAAGAGATGTTTCGAGTCATGTGGGGTCGCTCCGCATGCCGGACACTCATTTGGCACATCCTCATTCAATCTACACAGGTAGGAGTTTAACCTGCTGCAGTAGCCGGAGCGAAGTTGTGCTAGTGTAGTTCGCGTCTCCCGAGGCAGATGAAGCTCCGCCTCGTCTGTGTCCGGGTGCGGTATGCCTAGAACGGCATTCACAGGTATAGAGTCTACATAACTCGAGACTGACTCCCTGTGTATGCCGTTCAGGGCCAGTCCGTAAGCTGTCGGGTCCAGAGGTTGCTTGATGAACCTCTGGACTTTGTCCGTCAGTTCATATAGATGCCTCCTGACGTGCCTAGGCGAGGGCTCCTCTGCAAGCAGCTGTCTGTTTGGGTGGCCACTCTGTGGCTCCCGACCAGGAACTGCTTGCAGAGCATGATGTTGTGCTCCTTTACGGGGAGCATTTGCGCCTCGCCGTGAAGATGGTGTTCGGGCGGCATCAGGAGGCATCCTGTCGCTGTCCTGAGTGCGGTGTTCTGTGCAGTCTGTAGCTTCGTCCACTGCGGCCTACAAGTCCCCGGCTACCACACTGGCGCTGCGTAGTTCAAAACCGGCCGGCCTATTGCCTTGTATGTTGCCAGCGCTCGCTCGTCGCTCACTCGTCTTTTCTAGCAGAGTGAGTATGCAGACAGCTACTCGCCTCGCACTGCGAGCGAGGCAACACACAACAGCCTCGCTTGTTTAATAGGATCGCGAGCAAACAAGCAGCGCTCGCTCGTTTGGCGAGCGAGCCAAACTTCTCGTTCCGCGCCTCATTGCTGCTACGAGTNACAGCTACTCGCCTCGCACTGCGAGCGAGGCAACACACAACAGCCTCGCTTGTTTAATAGGATCGCGAGCAAACAAGCAGCGCTCGCTCGTTTGGCGAGCGAGCCAAACTTCTCGTTCCGCGCCTCATTGCTGCTACGAGTGCCTCGTTGTCTGCGAGGCATTGAGTAGGAGTTTGCTCGCTCGCTCGCTAGAGCTCCGAGTTTTTGCCCACCCTGGTTCCTTCGAGCAGAGCTCTTCTGGGTTGTCTAAGATATTTTTCAGCGATAGATTACTATAAAATTTGGTAAACAAAAAATGAAAATGATAAACAAATTTAGCAATAAAACCTGTACCCTATCGGCCCTGGCGTTGCCATATGGCAACGCGTGCAGAAAACAACAAAAAAACTATCTAAAAAAATATATTTCACATCACTTTTTTTATTTTCATGGATTTCGATCTAAACCCTTTTTAAATGATGCATTTCGATAATATTTTTGATTATCTTAATAAAATTGTAGCTACTTACTTTTTTGGTCTACTATTTTTTTTGTAGTTTTTCGCTTTTTTAAATTCACTTCACTTTGCGATATGATTACTTCGAAATATTTGAAGCTTCTGTGCTGCAGATTTTAGCCCCAATATTTGTGCGTCATTACGGCCAATAATCACTCCCATATCTTGCTTCGTTCAGTCTTTAGAGACTTTTAAATGGGGCTCTTGTGCAACGCCAGGTTTATTCAGGTTAAAGGAAAGCGGAGTAACAATTCAACCATTGCAGTACATACTTAGCATGAAATGAAAAGCAATGCTGTGTTGCTCGAGCACAATCTCCACCTGATATGGCTACCTTGGCATGATCAATCTTTTTCCAAGTACTGCAGCCTCTGCTCCGTTAATCCTGGACCCTCAACATTGGGCACATCCATACTTGGTTTGACAAGTTACTTCTTTTAGATCATATTGTTTCTACTGGATTTAGCATAGGCGAATATGGTCCCAAACGAAGATACAACTTAAAATCTCAAAATCGTACAGTGAATAAGAAATTTTCTGAACTTAAATTGGAAATTTCTGAATTTGAAATTAAAATTTTCTGAACTTGAATTGTAACTTTCTGAATTTGAAATGAAAATTCTGAATTTGAAATGGAAATTCTGAACTTGAATTGTAACTATCTGAATTTGAAATGGAATTTCTGAATATGAATTGCAACTTTCTGAACTAAAACTGAAAAAGGTGTAGTAGTCAAAGTTCGAAAGGGGCGTATTATATTTAAAAAAAAAAAGTAATTTTGCTGCCTTTTCTCCCATGAGGCGATTTCATAGAGGCTCTAATATAAGGCCGGCTGAACTGAACAATTGCTCACTTGGAACGTTGGCGCGTGGAGCCCTCAAATATTTGCGGGACAGATCTGTCAATTTATCGTATTTTAGTTTAGTTTCCCACCAATCGAGAGGATTTTCACCGAGTTGAGCTCGTTTCACTTTAAGATAGGCCTTCAATTGAGCTTTAATTTCTCATTTTTAATGTCTCCAGATTCTACATCCGAGCCTTCGCTTTCTCTTGAGCTTTAATTTCTCATTTTTAATGTCTCCAGATTCTACATCCGAGCCTTCGCTTTCTCTGTGGGAATCTAATATTATTTCTAGGTTACTTATAAAACTGTTAGCAATACTTGTTTAAGGCCCATCAACGTTGCTTGATATACTACTTAACCGTTTAGCGCCTGAAGCTAAAAGCCGGTTGTTGCCGCCACTGTCTAAAATATATTATATTATACTAGAATAATGTAGTACTTTCGATAAATTAAAATGACTTCTGTCACGAGACGTAAGACGAGTTCTATAATTGGGCCAATTGATTCGCCAAATTGTACTTTAGTTAGTTCGGGCATAAAGTAGCTCAAAAGCAATTAATCAAGATCTCGTTGTTGTTGTTGTTGTTGTTGTGGCGGCTACTACAACCCCGCCAAGATCGGTTGATATCTCAGTCGTTGTCGTCAAGTTCCACTAACGGCAGCCCTAAGAAGCGTGCAGCCTCAATAGGGTCGATCCACAGGGACAAAGGCGTTAGGGTTGTCGGGTTTTCCGGGCATGCGAAGAGATGTTTCGAGTCGTGAGGGGTCTCTCCGCATACCGGACACTCATTTGGCACATCCTCGTCTAATCTTCTCAGGTATGAGTTTAAACTGCTGCAGTAGCCAGAGCGAAGTTGGGCTATTGTGGTTCTTGTCTCCTGAGGCAGATGAAGCTCCGTCTCGTCAATGTCCGGTGATTGTGTGCCTAGAACGGCATTCCTAGGTCTGGAGTTCACATAACTCGAGACTGACTCCCTGTGAATGCCGTTCAGGGCCTGTCGTCTGTGGCTCCCAACCAGAAACTACTTGCAGAGCATTGTGTTATGCTCCTTGACTGAGAGCATTTTCGCCTCGTCATGCAGGTGGTAATACCTTAAATGGCAGTGCCGCGGGGAGAGTGGTTAGTGGAGAGGTTTTAGTACGCAGGTGTAGCTGTGAGGCTGCAAGTCGTGCATACTACTATGCCGGTATAGTAGTACTCATGAGAGTTCCCTCTTCACGGGCGTCATCCCAGAAAAAAAAAAATGCAGGTGGTGCTCTGGCGACATCAGAAGGCATCCAGTCGCTGTCCTAAGTGCAGTGTTTTGAGTCGTCTGTAGCTGCATCCACTGCGTCCTACTATTCCCCGGCGACCACACTGGTGCTGCGTAATTTAAAACGGGCCGACCTATTGCCTTGTATGTTGCCAGCAACGTTTCTTTGTCTTTGCCCCAAGTACTACCGGCTAGCGACTTGAGGACCTTGCTGCGGCTCTATACTTTATTGACAATAGCGGTTGCATGCGCAGAGAAGGAGAGCAGACTGTCGAATGTTACTCCGAGTATTTTGGGGTTAGTCACCGTCGGAAATGGTGTATCATCGACGTGAATTTCCAGCGGTAGCCTGACCTTCGTCCAAGTGGCGAACAAGGTCGCAGAGGATTTCGTAGGGGAGAGGGCTAGGCAATTTACAGTGAAGAAGCGAGAAAGCTCGGAGAGATATTCGTTTCCTTTCGAACACAGGTCATCAATTCCATTCCCAGCCGCCATGATTGAGCAATCGTCGGCGTAAGAGACAATCGAGACTCCCTCTGGTGGTTGAGGGAGCTTTGAAATATAAAAGTTAAGCATTAGCGGGAAAGGACACCACCCTGTGGAACCCCCTGTTTTATTTTTCTGAGGTTGCTCGATTTGTCTCTAAACATTGCCGACGAGTGTCCACCACTCAGATAATTTGCCGGCCACCTTTTGAGCCTCTGTGGGAGAGGAGGCCTCTATATCTTCTAGTAGCGTGGAATGGCTGACAGTGTCAAACGCCTTTGACAGGTCCAACGCTACTTGAATCATTCTCTCATAGGGACGGTTACGGTTAAGGCCACGAATTATCCGAGTGTTTATGGCGTTAAGTGCTGTTTTTGTTCTGTGCACTTTACGGAAACCTTGCTGATGCTTCGCTGGGGTCAGGTGGTTCGTGAAATACGGGAGCAGCAAGTCCTCAAGTGTGTTCGCTACCGGGGAAAGGCGTGTTATCGGTCGATACGAATTTCCTTTGTTGGCTGGTTTACCCGGTTTGAGCAGTGGGACCACTCTCCCCACCTTCCAGATGTCTGGGATGATGAGAGTGGCCATTGACAAATTGAGGACCTCCGTTAGGTACGCTACTCCTGCAGGACCCAAATTTTTCAGCATCAGCATGCATATTTCGTCGGGACCCATGGCTTTGGAGGCTTTCGCCTTCCCGATGGCCACCTGAACTTCACCGCAAGTGACGGCTAGGGGCACAGGTTGTTGGCAGTTTGTGCAGCCTTCTGGTCACTCGACGCTTGGCTTTGTCCACCGGAGGATGCAGTATGAACTGCCGGCTAAAATAGCTCGCGCATCGGGACCGACGAAGCAGGGTCGCCGAAAGAAATTTCGACCCTGCCGTCATGCTTTGTCGGATTGGACAGTGACCTCACGGTTGACCAAAGCTTACTCATACCAGAGGTGAAGTTACAGGTCTTCCGATGCTCTTCCCTCTTCGTCCGCTTATGTACGTTCACTAGTTGCCGAATCTCCGCGTTGAGATCCCTAATACGGACATCTCCGGGATCGGCCTGACGAAGGCTGTCACGCTCATCGGCTAGAACAGCCGCTTTAGCAGGGGATGAGGCGGCTCTTGGAGTTTTCGAGAGAAAGATTCTGCGAAAGATTTACGGACCTTTACGCGTTGGTGATGGCGAATATCGCAGACGATTTAACGATGAGCTGTATGAGCTTTACAACG
>NW_016157249.1:41169-64832 GCF_001687245.7 Rhagoletis zephyria
AGATGCTTTCATTGTCCATGCCTCCGCGCCATACACCAGCACAGGCATGATGAGTGACTTATAGAGTGTGATCTTTGTACGACGAGAGAGGACTTTACTTCTCAATTGCCTACTCAGCCCAAAGTAGCACTTGTTAATTTTAACTTTACCTTTATTATATATTGCAATACATAATTCAAATGTATATACATAATTGTAATGTATATAGGTCAAATGACTGTAATAAATAAATAAATAAAGTGAGCTGTACGGAGATGGCAACGTATACATATTAACCACTACACACTTATTTTCAAGTAAAAATGCGTGTATGTATGTATGTGTACTTTTGCGAGAACTGAGCATCAGCCATCAGGCCACCAGAAAAAGCCAATTTTTCCAAAACAAAAGCGCAAAGTTTTTATTATCATTGTTAAGATGCACTAAATCGCATGCCATGATGTTCACCCAAGGGTTAAGGTCAGCTCTGTGTTATCTTTCTTATCAGCTCATTCGTTGCTGCTGGTCCCTCATTGCTATGTTCTAGTATGTATGTGCATATGTACATATGTATTCTTATGTTCCATGTGCGTAAGTAGCAATATGTATGTATTTGCAAATAAGTATAAGAGATGTTAAAATGTACATATGGATTTATATACCTACAAAGTGAACCGATCTGCGGCAAAATAAGAAACGTTAGCAAATATGTATATATGTATGACAAATGTAAGAAGGTTTAAGAGACAAATGAATTACTGTTTTTAGAAATAATGTTTACTGTTCATATTGAAGTCAAGGCATATAGTTGCTCTTCGCTTAGTCTCTACAAGGCGGCAAAAAGGCTTGCCATCTCAAATCATTGGTGACCCCGACGTGATAATACACGTTCAACTCGTCGAATAATATTAATTTCATCCATTCAGCTTGATTTAATTTGAATAATCAATTCAGCATGCCTTCTGAAGATGCAGCTTCTGAGGATGGCCAAGTTGGGCCGGAATCGCTCAACAAAAAGAGGACCGTTTCCCTTTTGAAGCAACTGAAGGACATCAACCAGCAGTTATCAGCAGACTCGCTAAAAAACATAGACGAGATAGGTATATCGATGCATTTGGAGTGGGTTGAGCGCCTTTGAGTCAGCTTTGATGGCGCTCAGTACAGTCTTGAGGCCGAAGAACCCAATGAACTGGCTAATGAAGTTAGCTGGGCGTTCGCAAAGGTGCACATGGACGTCAAGGGGAAGTTAACACGTGAGCTCAATCAGCGTAAAGCCTGCAATTACCACTCATCAACAGAACGGCCATTCGCAATCGACGATGCATCTCCTTCCCTTATCATCTCGCAACGCAACAGGATTCCCGAGTTGAAAATTCCTCGTTTTGATGGTGCTTACACCGATTGGCCAGATTTCATCGCGATGTTCAACTCTGTGATCAACAACTGCACTGAGTTAAGCAAAATAGAAAAGTTCCAACACTTACTTGCGAACTTAAGGGGTGCTGCGCTTGATACGATCCGTTCCTTGGAGCCAAGCGAGACAAACTACGATAAAGCACTGGATCTTCTCAAGAACCGCTTCGGCAATAAAATGCTTAATTTCTAATCGCATATTAAAGAAATCTTCCGCCATTCACTCGTAGTTTCGTCAAGCTCATGCTTATTTTGTGGCACTGTTGGGTATTTGATATACAACTGTACCCAATTCGGAAAGTTATACCCTGCTTCACGGTACAAGGAAGCAAAACGTCTACAATTGTGCCTGAATTGCCTACGTCGGGGCCACACGTTAAACAAGTGTAAGTCAGGTCATTGTCGGTAGTGCTTTTCGAAGCACCATTCGCTGCTCCACATGCCTGTGCCTGAGCAGTCCGCATCAGGAAGCCATCGCAACAACACAGATGTGGCGAGCACTCAATCAGTGTCGACAAGAACACAACAAGTAGCAACTGCTGCATCTTCTGAAAATTTCGTGCTACTGGCAAGTGTAATCATCCTCGTCAAAAATCGCACGGGTTGTTACATCCCATGTCGAGCACTTCTAGACTCAGGTTCTCAGGTGAACTTTGTTACCGGGCGCCTTGCAAATCAATTGAGTCTGGAGACAAAAAGGTAAGCACATCAATCTCTGGGGTTGGGGAATCTAATTTCATAGCCGAAAGGGCTGTTGATATCATCGCAAAATCACACAGCGATGATTGCGTTCTCTCGTTTGAAGCCATCGTCACCAACACGATCACCGATCCTCTGCACAATTTCGATCTCAACACAGACTCATGGAACATTCCGAATAATATTAAGCTTGCCGACCCACTCTTTTTCAAGTCGCAACGTATTGACGTCTTGTTGGGAGCATCGTTATTTTTTGATCTAATGTGTATCGGCCAAATTAGGTTGGCCAATAACTTACCTATACTAAAAAAAACCAGATTAGGATGGGTCGCTTCTGGTGGAGGACTTCATTTCCATAAGTCATCCTCCTTGGTTGCAGTTCGCTCAGACTTAGAGGAGGAAGAAGCCGGTTTAGACGATCTCATTAAGCAGTTTTGGGAAGTTGAAGCCTGCTCAGCTCCACCCACACAAATGCAAGAGGAAATTGATCGCGAGCTTCATTTCCAACAAAATCATATTCGACTCGATTCTGGGGAATATGCTGTGCGGCTTCCATTAAAGCAAAACGTCCAAGCTCTTGGTGATTCATACTTACTAGCCAAACAGCGCTTCATGAGTTTGGAACGAGGGCTGCAGCACAAACAAGACGTTAAAAAACAGTATTCGTCCTTCATGAAGGAATACGCCGAACTCAAGCACATGTCTCCTGCGAACTTGGAGCCAACAACTCGTGCATTCTTCCTGCCCCATCATTGTATCCACAAGACGGATAGCACAACAACAAAGTTGAGAGTTGTGTTGGATGGCTCCGCAAAATCAACATCTGGTTATTCTTTAAATGACGTGCTTATGGTTGGTCCAACGATTCAGCCAAAGCTCTTCTTTACACTTTTGGGTTTTCGCCTTTGACGGGTGACATCTGTAAGATGTATCGCTGCGTACGAGTTTTGGAGCCTGACAAGTACTTACAATGTATTTTGTGGCGGGATGACCCTGAAGGAGATCTAAAGGTATACACGCTAGACACAGTCACGTATGGTACCAGGCCTGCTGCATTTCTAGCGACTCGACCCATGCATCAATTGGCAATAGATGAAGAAGCAGATTTTCCTCTTGGCTTGCTTATCGGGCGTAGAAACTTTTATGTCGACGACCTCATCACTGGTGTAGACTCCGTGGAAGAAGTCGTGGAAATTCAGCGTCAGACAGCACAGTTGCTGCGGAGAGGTAATTTTCTACTTCGAAAATGGTGCTCTGATGCTCCTGAAGCTCTCGTCGCAGTACCTGATTCTGATTGTGAGCCACTTTTGCAGTTTCACGATGGTACGCATGTTACAAAAACTCTTGGCTTAGTCTGGGATCCTAAAACAGACAACTTCATATTTTCGTTCGCACTCGCTCGCCTGAGAAATAACAATCACGTAACTAAGCGTATCGCATTGTCCATAATTTCTGGATTTTACGATCCATTAGGACTCATCGCTCCAGTTATAACTCAGGCAAAAATCTTCATTCAAACCATGTGGAAACAACATATACATTGGGATGAAAGTTTACCACAGCACTTACATACAGTTTGGACTCAATTCTGTGCTGAACTGGAATTGGTATCTAACTTCCAGTTTCCGCGATTTGTATTAATTCCAAATTCTTATTTAGAGCTCCATGGATTTTGCTATGCTAGTTTAGCCGCTTATGGTGCATGCGTGTATGCACGAGCCCAGCATAATGACGTAGTTAAGACTCACTTGTTGTGCGCAAAATCTCGAGTAGCGCCACTTAAGACTCTCTGTGCCGAAGCTTGAGTTGTGCGCGGCATTGTTATTAGCAGAGTTATTAGAAGCGGTCAAGCAGGCACAAGAATTTAACTGTGCCATCCATTGTTGGTCGGATTCAACCGTAGTTTTATCGTGGCTACGAGAAGAATCTTCGAACTTTAACATATTTGTTTCAAACAGGGTAAGCCGTATACAAACACTAAGTCACGGAATGGTTTGGCTTCATGTCCCGATCGCTATGAATCCAGCTGACGTCTTGTCGCGAGGAGCATCACCGAAGCAGCTTCTTAACTCAACGCTCTGGAAGAACGGCCCCTCTTTTCTACTCGGTAATCAAACAGGTTGGCCTACAGCGCCTGGCTTTCTCACCGAGTTACCAGAACGACGACGCATCGCTTTAGCCGCAACAACGCACCTTGAAGACATTTCACTCAACTGCAGGTATTTAAATACATTCAGCACGATGCAGCGAGTATTTGCTTATGTCTCAAGATTTGGGTTAAGAAAAGATCCCAAAGGGCATAGACCATCAGGCGCGCTCACGCCTCAAGATATCAAAGGTGGAACTCAACTTTTATTGCGCCTCATTCAACAGAAATATTTCCCCAAGGAATATAAGGCATTAAAGGTTGGAACAACTTGAATCATCTAGTACAATGTATTCACTTAATCCGTTCATGGACGAATTTGGGCTCATAAGGGTTGGTGGTCGGCTAGAAAATGCTATGCTAGATTATGATGCACGTCACCCGATAATTTTGCCAGAGCGACATCCGATTGCAATTGCAATAATTCAATACTATCATGAAAAATTCATGCACGCTGGACCGCAAAGTTTAATAGCTTCAATACGATTGCAATTTTGGCCAATTGGTGGGCGAAAGACAGTTAGCAGTGTCGTAAATAAATGTTTAAAGTGCTTTCGTCTTAAACCCAAAATCGTCGAACCCATCATGGGTGATTTGTCTCAGCACAGAGTACTGCCGGGAAAAACATTTTCTACAACAGGCATCGACTTCTGCGGGCCTTTCTATTACAAATCCGAAGTACGAAACAGAGGTCCAATCAAGTGCTACGTTTGTGTTTTTATTTGCTTTACAACAAAGGCCACCCACTTGGAATTGGTATGTGACTTATCTACAGCATCTTTTATAGCTTCTCTCAAGAGATTCATCTCAACGCGTGGAAGGCCGAGCGTAATTTGGTCAGATAATGCCACAAACTTTATTGGGCCTAGAAATGAGCTAGCTGAGCTAAAAAACTTATTTTGGTCTACCCCTCACATTCAAGCTGTTCAAAGACAATGTGTTGATGATGGCATTGAATGGCGATTTATTTCCCCGCGATTGCCCCATTTTGGAGGTCTATGGGAAGCTGCGGTGAAGGCTGCAAAAAATCATTTTCATCGAGTTGTTGGACTCTCAACGCTCACATTCGAAGAGTTACGTACTCTGGTTTGCCAGGTATGCGCCATAATTAATTCACGACCGCTCTGTCCAATTTCAGAAAATCCTGATGATTTGGAAGTACTGACACCAGCCCATTTCTTAATTGGAGGGCCATTCACCAGTTTTGCAGAGCCAGACGTTACGCATCTGGATATTAGTCGACTAGATCGATGGCAGCGTTTGTCCTCTATGCAGCAAACATTTTGGAGAAAATGGAGCACATATTACCTCACGATACTGCAAGAGCGAAACAAGTGGCGTGCAAGTGTACCAAATATTCAGCAAGGGGTAATGGTATTATCGTAAAGCGAGCCGTAAACAAGATCGCACTCCTACCTATTGACAGTGTTGAAGGTTTGAAACCTTCAACGGGGGAGGATGTTAAGATTCACTAAATCGCATGCCATGATGTTCACCCAAGGGTTAAGGATATCCGCTAGGTCAGCTTTTTGTTATCTTTCTTATCAACTCATTCGTTGCTGCTGGTCCCTCATTGCTATGTTCTAGTATGTATGTGCATATGTACATGTGTATTCTTATGTTCAATGTGCGTATGTAGCAATATGTATGTATTTAGGTGTTTGAGCCTTCGCTTAAACCACATTTGAGATTACCCCTTTCAATGTTCACTGAGCAACCCTGCACCCTGGTGCATGACTGCGGTAGTTGTCTAGGCGTTGTTGTAACAACCCTGTGTTTGTCTTTGTTTGACAGGACGGGCAGCGTGGGCGGCAAGTGACCTTCTTATATCAGTACGCTTTCAACGCTCACTTGGGTAACAACATAGCACGGAATAAAATAAGGTAAGTTTTTGTTCTTATGAACATGTGAAGCCCGCTTGGCGCTCAAAGCCTTGCGCCGGCATATTACCGCTCGGTACCCTTGGTCCAGCGACGAGTTGAAACATGCCTCCTATTCGGAGCGTTCTTCGACAAGATGAGCACATCACTTTGATGGCATTTGAGTAACTAAACGTGTTGTGCATACTTACAGATGAGTACACCGGAATTAGTTACAATGGATGAACTGGCACGTCTGCCACATCAGATGGAAAACGAGCATGCATTTAAATCGATCGTTTCTACTTTAGATCACTACTACCCCGAGGGCTGGAGAGAGTGGAAAGTTCTTAACTACTCGTTTACAGAGTTGTTGAATGGCGAGCACATAGACAAAGAGGTCGAATCTAAAATAAGATTTGCTATTCCAATGGTGGATATAGCAAGGGCTTTTCAGCAGGCTGATGTACTTTCAGATCGGGCATTTACAAATATTCGTAACGTTATACTTAGATGGCCCTTGGGAAGGGCTCTGTTGTATTCACCACACAGTATCATGCAGAAAGTGCATGCCCATTCTTACGACGTGTTTATGAACACGGTAAAATCCCTCAGACTGAGGGTAACCAAAGGTACAGACACTGCTTCCGATTTGCTTGGTAGCCAAAGGCCCCTTTCGAGGAAGAGGGGGGGGAGGCAAATACGTTAGGTACAGAGGAGGCGAAGCGTCATCGCTCCGACTCTTATCGTGATCGGTGTTCCGAGCTCACGTCTGGTGGTTCCGAATGTTCTCCAGCTTCTCGTAACTCTCCGGGATCGAAGAGTTCCACATCAAAAGTTTGTAGCGATAACCAGCTGCTGGCAAGTGTGCTCAACCAGCAAATGTTGTTGTTTAACAAACTCATAAGTATTCAATCTGACCACGGAGAAAACATTAAGAAAATTTTAAATAATCAGCGCAATTCTCAACAAAGTCCAGTACGCTACGGGGACTATTTGGATCCGCCATCCGACAGCGCTACAGATGAAGAATCAGAATTTCTTTCAGAGAGGTTAAGTAGTGGGGGCAAGCACACCCGAGTCGCTATGGAGCCGGAAGGGCACCTAAATCTGCTCACCCCTCAAGATAGTAACACGGAAGGTTTTGATGACCGCGTAGAGTTCGATTTCGCTCCATCAACGTCTGAGCAAGAACCGCGAATTGCGAAAGCAGATCCGATAGCTGTTAAGTACGGAGTAGAATGTCAGCGACTATGCCAAGATAGTTGGCATAACATCCGATACGCGGAATCTCAAAAACAGTTTCAGGCATTTCCGGTTTTTAGCTCCTTGAAAGTTAATAGTCTTTTGGCAGAAATAACGCCAAAATGGAAGTCAGTGTCACTTTTAGAAAGATTTGATTTGACACTAGCGGCCGTATCAAATGGGCTAATTCAGCAGCGTATTGCGTTTCAAAATCTGCTAAATAATCTTCCAGAGGAAGCGAAAAAATTAGTTGGGAAAGAATTTGTTGCCACGGATTCGAATTTTAAAAGAATCTCAGACTCCCTTTTGCAATATGTATGCGGCCGACGAGCAGAGGTCCTGCAAGAGAGAAGAGAAATTTACTCACCCCGAAACAAGACATTCGCGCAGGTTTTTAATGACATTCCACCATCTGATACGCATTTATTCGAAGAAAGACGTTTCTCTGAAGCAATAAAAGAGCATGGAGGGATGCAACAATTTTTTCCTGAAATTAAGAAACAGAAGCAAGTTCGAATCAATAGTTCCTTTCGGAGATCTCAAGTTCGCGAACGCCGGTTTGGAAGGGATAGAAACAAAACCCAAAATTACTCTAACCCGGCCAGAAGTGGTAAATACAAAGAAAAATTTGGTGGAAAGAAGGCGGAAAACTCCAACTCAAACTTCAAGCGTAAAAATAATGGGGGGGGAGAGAAGAAGTGACTCCTTTCTAGCGGGCCGCCTAGCAGACTTCGCAAAATTTTGGGAGGAGGCACCGCAAGCTCTACTGAATATTATAAAAGGATACAGGATCCCTTTCAGCAGAAAACCTCCACTAACAAGATTTTCAATTCCAAATACAATAAGATTTCAAACGAAAGAGTCCCCGGAAATGACGGTAGAAATACAGAAATTATTGGACTCAAAAGCCATACAACCAAGCACTCAACGGACAGGTTTCCTTTCCACCATGTTTTTAACAAAGAAAACAAACCGACCTATTTTCAACTTAAAGCGGCTAAACGAGTATATAATTATCCCGAAATTTCATTTGATAAACATCCAGAAGATCCCTTCCCATCTGCATAGCGGGGATTTTATGCTGAAGGTGGATATATCACAAGCTTATTTCCATATACCGATATACAAGAAACATCGGCGTTATCTGTCGATGACGTATCAAGGCACAACATACGAAATGACATGCCTACCTTTTGGCCTAGCAAGCGCACCCTCAGCTTTTGCAAAAACAACAAACTGGGTCGCACATCAATTGAGACAAAAAGGTCTTCGAGTTCTAGTCTACTTAGACGACTCTTTGTTCATCCATCAGGACTCTCAAACTCTGATTCAACAAGCTCATTTTGCGAAAAAATTTCTAAACGACTTAGGATGGCAAATAAACCAAGAAAAATCGTCTGTGGTCGCAACAACAGAATTGGAGTATTTGGGAGTAACTTGGAATACAATAAAAAACACAAAGCGTCTTTCATCGGCAAAGGTGGCGCAACTGAAAAGCTCGTTGCTGAATCTCTTAGAGAAAAGTCAATGGAGCTGGAAAGATGCCAAGATTATTCTGGGAAAACTGAATTTTGCGTCTTTTGTTGTACCTCTCGGTCGTCTTCACTGCCGGGCTTTGCAAATATCGTTACGTCGACTACCTCAAAAAAATCCGCATCGGAAAGCAGTCATACCAGAAGCCGCGCGGAGGGAATTGACATGGTGGTTAGAGAACGCTCACCGGTCGACGTCGATACACTACCCAGATCCTTCCGTTTTTATCACAACAGACGCTGCAGACACAGGTTGGGGTGCAGTTGTGAACAGTCATCACTTATGGGGCAATTGGACTCGACCTCAACAAAAGTGGCACAGCAACATGAAGGAGCTATGGACTGTATACGAGGTACTACAACGTTCGGGCTCCATGATATTTGGGAAAACAGTGATGCTGCAAACAGACAATCGAACGAGCGTAGCATACATCATGAAGCAAGGGGGCACCAAGTCAATGAGTCTTCTAGAAATTTCGAGGAAAATTCACCTCCTGTGCGAGAGGAAAAACTGTTTTCTGATTGCCCGTCACATTCCAGGCCAATACAACGGAATAGCGGATGGTTTATCGAGGGCAAAAGCTCTTCCAGAATGGCACCTCAGAAAAGAATGCTTATCAATGATCTTTCAACTTTTCGGCACACCGGAGATAGATCTCTTTGCGTCAAAAAGATCTGCGGTTGTGGATGCATATGTAAGCGAGGATGCGACGGATCCCCAAAGCCAATTTACCGACGCTTTCAGCAGGCGGTGGAAAAGCAAGCTAGGTTGGATTTTTCCTCCACCGGCGCTCATTCCACGGGTACTTCAGCACTTGCAAAAGTCAAAGGGCTGTTATCTACTTGTGGCGCCAGTATGGGACAAAGCTTTCTGGATTCCTGCTCTTCGACGAATAGTAGTGGACAAGCCTTTTCACATACCAAACCTAACAGAGAATTTGATCGACCTGCAGACAAATCGGCCTCCACCGGGTGTAGACAACTTAAAGTTGGCGGTTTGGAAGGTTCGGGCTGGGAAAAGCTTATAGAAGGTTGGAGTAGCGCAGAGGTAAAGCTTCTGGAATCATCATGGAGAGAGTCGACACTTAAGACCTACCGGCAGGCATGGTCAAGATGGTGTAACTGGGCTCGCAAAAATAAAGTTTTGGTGGATAATCCAGAGGCACACTCAGTGGCGAAGTACCTGTGCCATCTTTACGAGACTATACAACTAGCTCCAAAATCGATAGCACTTAACAGGTCTGTGGTTGTAAATTTTTCAAACCCTCTTCGCTCGGAAGAACTCTCATCTCATCCGCTAATAAAAAGAGTTCTAAGAGGCATATTCGCCGCTAATCCGTCTACTAAGAAGCCAATTACCTGGGAAATAGAAGATTTGATTAATTATTTACGCACTTATGAAGTTAATAAAAATAGTATATTTGCCGTGTCTAGACACACTTCCATCCTATTGCTACTGGCATCTGGTAGAAGAGTACATGACTTAACACTATTGACTATAAATGACGGAGCTTTTGAGGACAAGGGGGACTCCCTTATCTTTTGGCCTAAGTTCGGTTCTAAGACAGACTCATCATTCTATCAGCAGTCTGGCTGGCTGCTTCAAAAGGAAACTGAAAATGAAGATTTAATGCTTGATTTAGTTTTCTGGGTGAGAACACTAATTGCTCTGTCGGCAGACCGCAGAAAAAATGTAGATAATTTGTTTATTACTACAAGGGGTTCGGCGAAATGCGCATCACGTTCGGTCATTGCAGGGTGGATAAGAACCCTCTTCAAAGAGGCAGGAATTTCTGCGTCCGCGGGAAGCTTTAGGGCTGCAGTAGCAACGGACCTCTGGATCACAAATAGCAGTAATATAGATGAAGTGCTGCAAAGAGGAAACTGGAGATCTAAGAATACATTTTTCAACCATTATTTTAAAGAAATAGCTAAGGCTAACCCGTGCAGTAAAAACAAGTTGGCCAAGTCTTTCACGCCGTTATTGTAAACCTAATTTAAGGTAACACATTTCATTAAAAGGGAGTATTGTAAAAATTAAATATATACAAAGAACTTGGTTTCATTCATAGTCACAGTACGCTGCAGTCCGCGCAGTCGGCAGATAATAAACACATCTCAAATGTGGTTTAAGCGAAGGCTCAAACACCTAAATAGAACCGTTTTTCCCCCGAAGGGTAAAAAACGGATATTTAGGTTTTAGCCGTAGCTTAAACCACACACTTTCATTGCCTTGCCGACTGGGTCAATTCAAGGTACTGATATAAGAAGGTCACTTGCCGCCCACGCTGCCCGTCCTGTCAAACAAAGACAAACACAGGGTTGTTACAACAACGCCTAGACAACTACCGCAGTCATGCACCAGGGTGCAGGGTTGCTCAGTGAACATTGAAAGGGGTAATCTCAAATGTGGTTTAAGCTACGGCTAAAACCTAAATATCCGTTTTTTACCCTTCGGGGGAAAAACGGTTCTATTTGCAAATAAGTATAAGAGAGGTTAAAATGTACATATGAATTTATATACCTATAAAGTGAACCGATCTGCGGCAAAATAAGAAACGTTAGCAAATATGTATATATGTATGACAAATGTAAGTAGGTTTAAGAGACAAATGAATTACTGTTTTTAGAAATAAAGTTTACTGTTCATATTGAAGTCAAGGCATATAGTTGCTCTTCGCTTAGTCTCTACAAGGTGGCAAAAAGGCTTGTCATCTCAAATCAATCATGTTTAATAATTTTTTTGATTCAGTAAAAAGTGTATATACATATCCATTTCCTCACGTTTTTATTAATAAATTAATTTCAATACATTTATAACCACGCAAAACATTTTTAATGTACCTATTCCTCACATTTTATTCAGTAAATGAATTCCATCTTAATGTAGAATATTAGTGTATAGTGTATACATACATACATACATATGTACCTGTGCATTCGGTGTGCTTAAATTAAAAAAGCAACACTAAATAACGCACCAAGCATTGAATTCCAATTATTTTGGCTTTTTGGTTTCCCAAAAGCACTAAATTAGCGTAAAATGCACGACCTTGGCAACAGTGAGCTGAGCACATCAACGCTCAAACAGTGATGTCAGACCAAGTATTGAGTAAACCCGCTATGTATATTTTTCTTTTAAAGCAAAAGTTCTAATTGGCGAGGGGATTGATTTTTGGTTATTACATAGAACACTGATAAGATTCACAAACTTATCTTAGGACTTAATTAAAATACTCAACATTATTTGTAGGCGAATATATTTGTGTTCGTATGAAATAGTAGCTTATGTCGGGAGGCTGGCTTTAGTAAAATGTACCATTTCCTATATTCTTTAAACCACAAGGAATGTTTTTATGAGACTTTATACGAATATTGACTTGCTAGCATCGCAACTGCCTCTTTTACGTTTATTTTCCAAGAGTTCTTCAACGACTCGGCGCCTGTGAGTCTTTCGCAATCGTATGCTGCGAATGGGTCATTATACTAAAGCCAGTCTTCCGACATAAGCTACTATTCTATACGAACACAGATTTGTATATTTCCTAATAGGCTTGTAAAATGCCCAATACCCAAATCCCTCGCATGAGTTATTATCGGTAAAAAATTGGGTACGGTCAAATCAGGCATAGCTGCAGCAAGTACTTTGTCACGCCAGTGAAACAGTGTTGATATTTTAAGTACAATTGTACTTTTTTCAGTACAATTAATTTTAAAAAGTAAAAACCTCCAATTTGCCGATTTTAAGTACAATTTCAACATCAAAAATACTTTTTGTACCAATCGCTCAAATCTCTTCTAGCACTTTGATTCTTAATCCGTTTACAATTAAGTAAATGGATATACCTATATTTCGTATTTGCTTCATATAGCTTCATATAGAATCAATGTCTTCGTAAATTAAAACAAGAGATTTTCTTTAATATAATAACTTTACGGCACTCACATATTGATAAGATTTTACTATTTATTTTATTATTTTTTTCAATTTTATTTATCTTTTTATAAAAATGTAATTTGTTCTTTAACAAATCTGCATAAATCCAAGTTTAATACTTTGTGCAACATTAAAAAAATCTACAAGCTTTCGTAAAAATTTCGAGGTTCTAAATTTTTGTATAGTAAATTGCAAGATTAAAGTTGTTGGGACTTACCGCTGATTTTTGGCAATTTTTTATTTTTTTTTTGTTGACGATATAGGTAATTTTTTAAAAAGCTCGAAATTTTTACGAAAGTGTGTCGGTTTCTTTTCATGTTGCAAAAAGATTGAACCTGGGATTTGTACGGCTTTTTTTTTAAGTATAAACTGTATTTTTATTAAAAAAAATACATAATATTAAGATAAATGGTCAAATCTTGTCAATATGTGAGTGTCGTAAAGTTTTGATTAGCACTTGAAATGCTATTAAAATGTCAAAACTTATTACTAAATCCAAAAAGATGTCTCTTTTATCCATTTATAATAACTTTGTTGTTGAGGTTGTTCAGAATTCATGTTGATTTTTAATATTTTTTTGCATTTTCTTTATACAAATTGGATGTACAAAAATTTCAGTATGGAAGAAAAAGTGCAACACCTTCAACGAAAAAAGTTCTCAAAAATCTACGCGAATTGAATGTACTATCTCGATCATTTAACATCTCGGACTCGCCCACAACTAAAAATGATTATTTAAATCTAAAGTGTATATTAAATGATATTTAATATTCGCTTTAGATGTGAAATTTCGACAAATTTGTTTAAACAAAAATGTAAAGCGCATATGCAGAATGTTGAAGCGAGATTCTTCTGCTTGCGTTTCTATGTTTATATCATTTATCAGTTTAAGCACATACGATTAAATGTAAAAAATATATTTTTAATTGCGGATCCGAAAGAAATATTTATTATTTGCATTGGTTACGCAAAAATAGTGCCGAAAATCAATCGATTGTGCTGAAGGTGCCGGCTGCTTCCGAAAGGGCCGAAAATAGCACAATGCACACTCATTTTCCATTACTGTCACACACATTCAATCTCACTATTCTGTTGACTTCGTTTTCCCCTTCCGATAACTTTTTGCTTCCGCGCTTGCCTAGCACCGCTGTGCAAAGCTTTGCACGCACAGTCGCCCGCGACACATATGTGCTGATTTGGGAATCCCTACCTTAAAGTATGCATATTTCGCAAATTGATTTAATTTAAGTTTATATCCATAACAGGAATTTTAACGTACATATATGTATAGTTACATCTATTGAAACTATGCAAAATAAAACTTGAATTCACATCCAGCTGGCGTAGTTTTTTGTTCCAAATTCTAAGAAAATCGGGGCTCTTTCGGTTCGTTGAGAAACTGTCTCAACACCGGTTATTGTCTGCACCCTGGTTAGACAGACTTAAAGCATAAACAGACGGCAGCACTGTCCGGATCAACGCTGCCGTCTGTTTAAGCTTTTAGAGCCATTTCAACAATATTAAAGTGGACTGTCTGCTCATGTACACATTCGTAATCGTATNTCCATTAGATTTTTTCTACTGGGGCTGTCTTAAGGACAAAATTTATTCAAAAACAATTCAAAACGAAGAGCATTTGCGGGAACAAATAAATGGAGCTGCTGCTGAGATAGCCCAATTGAGTTTAAGATCTCTAAAAGCGTCTTTTCTTAAAAGGTGCCGACCTTGTATTAGAGTAGAAGGTCGCCAATTTGAGCATATTTTATCAATAAATGAATAAATTTTTCTGCAAACAACTCATGTATGTTTTATTTCACGTGAACCCATCCTTCACAAAAAATATTGATAGACAAAGCTCTTGTTATTGACTCTAGTCCGAATCCCGGTAAGTAACATAAAATAATGTCAGGAGCAGGCAATAATGTACCTTTGTACTATTTAGCATGTCATTGGTCGGTAACAAGAGCAACTTAAATTTAAATCTATTAAATACATTCTAGCGTGTCTCAGTTCTTTTAAGCATAAAAGCGCCTATAACTTTTTTTTATTCTATTCGAAATAGTAAGAGTGGCACATTTCTGAAATATTTATTAAATGAGCAATTTTTTTATGTAATGTAAAGTTATAGCTCAGTACATTTTTTTTCACCAGAGGTGGTCAAAGTTGGGGAAGAAAATATCAAAAAGTTAAAGATCCCAAAATAGTCATAATTTTATGATGGTTCCTTAATATATTTTAACTACATTGCATTTGAATATGGAGAAGCAACTATCTGGAAGTATATTGCATACAAAATTTACTAAGTATAGCCTTGTTTGTAGATGCAGTTAAAGAAAATACATGAAAAGGCACGATTTTTCTTTAATTCAAAAAGTTTTAAATATTTCAAAAACGGTGAGACTTTTACCTGAATTTTTTTTGTTTATTAGAGAGCTCACCACCCCACCTGCCTTATCCTCAAGTTTGGCAGGTTACTTCTGGGACACCCTGTATATACCCCTACATATGTACATACTAAAGTGCGAAAACCAATATATATGAGTGGAAATTCGCCAAGTGGTCACTCGATTTTTTACAATGACGAAAAAATCTTTAATATGAATTGGAATAGGTAGTCTTAAACATCCTCTAAAGGGTTTACGGAGTCGTTTTTGGAAAACATTTTTTATTTTTATTTTATTTGCAACTAAAAAATATAGTTAATTTTTCTTTTTACATTAATTACACAAAAACTATTAAATCAAATGACATGAAACTTTCAGGGTTTGCTGAGAAATTAATGAAGTTTGAGAAAATAAAATGTTCAATGCCGGCAAATATTATTTTATTATTTTTTTTTTAACAGTTGTTAAAAACAAGTGGTTTTTGTAAATGTTCTCAATTGCTTAAAAACAAAATTTTTACTCTTTTATGCTTCTTATGTAAATTGTATTCAAATCGTGAAAAAAAATCTTTGGGATCTTATTTGAGTTTGAAAATATTCGAAGTTCTGTCGCGCGACTCACATCTCACCTCACGACATCGCGACATCGCACACCCCTCCTCAACGATAAGCTTGTTCTTGCCAACAAAAAATAAAAAAGTTAATTGGCGTATAGTTGTTTTTTTTTTTGAATATATCAAACATTAATTACATTCTTACATATACTTTCCTTGTAGCGCTCCGATATGTATTTGCATATGTAAATGCTACTTTTCTGGTGCGTTCTAATAAATATATGGTACATACGAGTAGATACAAAAAAGTAGCATTTACATATGGGTGTTTCCATGAAAATGTCAACCAGGACTGAAAAAATAAAAACAACTGAAAAGGGTTTTTAAGACGAATTAATAAGAGTAAAATACTCGAATTTTTATATTATAGAAGTATTTCAGCTTATTGCAATTTTAAAACTCAAAAATTGAAGAGTAAAACTGAGTGTCTCTTCGACTCAGTTTTCTCTAATGAAATGAACTATTTTCTCTTTTCTATTAACTAAATTAAGAGATTTGAAACATTACAATTACATCTTAAAATCAAATTTGCAATAACAACTAACTATAAAAATGAGAAAAAGGAGAAGTTAAAGCTCGGTTAACGGTAATTTTTTGATTTCCTTTTGATAGTATTCTAATGTCGCGTACGTTATGCAAAAACATTGTTTGTCTATGTCATTTGTATATTGGCAGTCGCAGGTAATGCAGATTACAATTCTTAAGCGAGAATTCTTCCAGTTAAAGATATACAGTAAAATTTTCTTTCCAACCGAAGTAAAACAAATTTTATTACCCTCTAAAGTTTGTCGCATACGTTATTGTAAGTACGAAAATTTCAATCAAATACATCAAAACCAATGTTAATTGCAAATTTTCCATTTAAATTATTTAGAATAGTTGTAAAACAATGAAACGGTGGCGGGAAGAGTTCTCAATAAATACATTTTATTACTTATGAGAAAAATTTTCGCGTACGTTATGTCGCGTACGTTATTGTTTTTTTTTAATATAAAACTAGCCAGAGATAATTTCTCTTAAAATATGAAAGGATTGTAAAGGTACATTATTTAGCTTAGTTTAGGAATTTTTAAAGAAAAGAAAAACTCCCATGATTCGCAGACTTTCGCATATATGCGTGTTTCCATGAAAATGTAAACCGAAAATGCAAGCAAATGAATTCAAACGGCTTTATAACTTTAATTCAGATGGCGGAAAAAAGGTTTTGAAAACGCGAAACGGTGGAGAGAACTGAAAAAATTTAATTTAGTATGTGTTACTAGTAAAAATATTGTATGGGGGAAAAATCTGTCGCGAACGTTATGTCGCGGACGTTATTATAATTTTTTTTAATAAAAACTATCCAGAGATAATTTTTATCAAAAAATGGAAGGATTGTAAAGGTACATTATTTAGCTTAGTTTAGGAATTTTTAAAGAAAAGAAAAACTCTCATGATTCGCAGACTTTCGCATATATGTATATGTGCCTTAAAACCACTTCTTTTTTTGTCGCGTACGTTATCACCTGGTTTTGAACGGATATTTTCCACACCAAAGTTTCGAGGCTGCTTATTTTTTTCTCAAACATAGTACCCTTTGGTTGCAACATAACCGTAATCTTTTTTTTCAGTAACTTCTATTTTTGATAGATTTACGTTACTCTATAAGCGTACCAATGTCGCGTACTGCTGTATGGAAACACACATATGCAAATACACGTCGTGTAAGAGTGCTGTTAACAAATAATCACATTTTCGCGTCTCGACACGTTCGCTGCCGTCTCCGAGGCACCGGCGCGCGTATACGCATCGTTCTACTTTTCAACATGCTTAGTCACATTCGTTTGTTTTTTGATGGTTCGGTCGTCACGAAAATTTCGGTCTTCAATACTTTTTAAGTTTTTGTATATAATAACAATTAAGTGATCGCGAAAACTGGAAAGTGGTTCGAGCAACTTTGTGCTGCAATCCGCACAAGAAAAAAAATCATAAATTTGTCACGAAGAATTTATTTCTTATTGGTAAAAAGTGCAAAGAGAAATTTAAAAACTTCATTGGATTACACATGTGCGATTCTTGTCGAAGAAAAGTTAACAGTCTTGAGAAAGCAATTAATGATATTCCGGAAAAAAGTGTGTCAACTGTGGATATTGATATAGAAAAGCAAGAATGATTTTTCAACCACGATAACGAAAAATCAGATCCAACTTTTTATTGCAGTGAAGTGGATGATGCTTGGAAAATTAATGATGTTTTACAAGAATTTGGCGAACCACCAATACAAAAAAAAACGCGTTTCCCAACTGTCTCAAGAAGAACGCCTCACGATAAATCGTAAGATTTCCAAATTAACAAATAATCGACAGAACGATGATGAAAAACATGAGAAAGTGTATGTCGATGGGATCAGAAATGCTCTTTTAAAGCGAACGACAAGAAAGGAGAAAATCGAAGTTTTGACAACTTTGCCACCACAAACTTCCTTTGTCGACAATCGAAAAAGTAAAAAACTTCTATTTAACCGAAGATGTTAGTAGAGTTATGCCCGGAATTCATGACTGTAAGTCTATTCGTGACGATGGTGAACGTGTGAAAGTGCAAAAAAGATTGTTGTTATTAAATCTATGTGATTTGCACAAAAAGTTTGAAGCACAATTTCCTGAAACGAAAATTTGTCTTTCTAAATTTCGTAAACTTCGCCCCAAAGAGTGTATTTTGCCAAACCATAATGGCTCGCACAACGTCTGTGTCTGCAAAATTCATGAGAATATGAATTTAAAAGTACAAGCAATTAAGAAAACTTTGAAAAAAAAGGAGTTGATTTCATGCAAGCTCGCCGTGATTTAATAAAAGATTCAGTTTGCGGAAACCCGACAGCAAAATGTTATTTCTCTGATTGTGAAATCTGCCCTGGAACAGATGCTGTTATCGAAAATTTGTGAGGTTGTTTTAAGGAGCATGATGTGAAAAACATAACTTTCAGCCACTGGACCACTACCGACAGGTCTGCATTTTATGAAGTACTTTTAGTAAAATCTAGTGAATTTTATGCAAAAAAATTTGAAAAAAAAATATATATTATTTGATAATATTTTTTTACAGATGCGAGATTATCGAATTATCACACTTCACAAAAGAGTTTCTGAAAACGTTTATAACTGAATTGCCTATTTTACTGAAGCATGATTTTTTGGCTAAATCACAATCTGCATATTTCAACAAAATGAAAGACACGGTGAGAACGAATTTATAGTATGTTTGGATTTCGCTGAGAATTTTACGTTTCACGTTNTATCGAATTATCACACTTCACAAAAGAGTTTCTGAAAACGTTTATAACTGAATTGCCTATTTTACTGAAGCATGATTTTTTGGCTAAATCACAATCTGCATATTTCAACAAAATGAAAGACACGGTGAGAACGAATTTATAGTATGTTTGGATTTCGCTGAGAATTATACGTTTCACGTACAAAACGCAATTCAATCTCACCACTGGGCGAACAAACAAGCCACTCTTCATCCTTACGTTACGTATTACCGCGAAAATGGAATACAAAAGCATTTGAGTTTTGTTGTCTTATCTGAAAAGTTGGTGCACGAGTCAGTACATTTGTTTAATTCTAAACTCGTCAAACACTTAAGATCAAAATTTGGCGCGGAAAATATAAAAAATAATAATTTATTTCTCGGATGGCTGTGGAGCGCAATATAAAAATAAATTCAACTTTATTAATCAGGGCTATCACGGAATCCATCGTAGAAAATCTACGAATTCAAATGCCCGCTACGAATACGAAAAAATTGCTATCACTGAATCCGAGTGAACTCGAAAATATCGTTGCCAGCTTCGAATGCTGATTCGAAATCAGTTAGTGCAAAGGAAACAACAGACATTTATGTATGTCATTTTGCTCACGCTGCCCAATCAGGCGCAATGGGAGAGTTTGCAAGGCACTAGACTGCCAATTGAGAGAGCCGAGTTCGAGTCCGAGTCGTGGGGCAGTGGAGATTTGTTTATTTTTTTATTTAGCTTTTGTTTATTTTTTTAATAAATATATTTTTTTTAAGTTTATTTTTAGTAGATTTTATTGTTTTAAATAGAAAAAATTTTTTTTTTTAAATTAATTTTTATGATATTAAAGTAATTAGGTTTATTTCCTAATAAATTGTTGCTAAACTATTATTTCCTCGATTCATGCAAAATATTAATTCATTAAATAGCGTCTACCAGATGAATGCGTGTATGTACATACATATGTATGTATGTATAGCATTGGTATTTTACGTGTACGTTTACACAAATATATGGAATTATATCAAACTATAACAAATTTGGAGTATAATAAATATTTAATATTAAAAATAATACAGCTTTCGTCCACTATTTTTAAGACTGAATGATTTTAAATTTTGTTCCGACAGCATAATCTCGTCGTAGAATATCTGTACGAATCTTCATTACGAACGGATTCAATGAAGGCTCACTACGAATTTCGAATTTACGTTCGTAGCCATTCGGATTCCGTGATAGCACTTTCGTAGATTTCACGAAAATCGAAGCTACGATGGATTCTGTGATAGCCCTGAATATTCTTAATCATAAAAAAGATTTCGGTATTGAGGTTGATGGAATTTTTTCGCAACTGCTCATGGCAAGGGGGCATGCGACGGGATTGGGTGGACTGTTAAGAGACGCGCAAAAGAAGTAAGCATGCAGCGTGTAGATGGCGATCACATTACGTCTCCGCTACAGCTTTTTGAGTGGGCCAAACTTTCTTTCAAAAAATCAGTTTCGATTTCTGTACAGAAAAAGAACACGACTTGCATGCGCGAAAACTTCGTTCTCGTTTCGAAAAAGCGACGACTCTCAAAAACACGCGCCAGTACCACTTTTATCAACCTTTAGATGATAAAACAATTGTCGGCAAAATTTTTTCGGCAGATGATGTAAGCACACTCCATGAAGTTCTCTAAGATGTGACTAAATTTGTGGACCGATATTTTAAGTCTGAAGATAAACACGAATACACAATTAATTTCATTTCATGAGTTGTATTATTAATTTTTAGATAAAATGTGATTATTTGTTAACAGCACTCTTACATGACGTGTATTAGCACATGTAAATGCTACTTCTTTGTATCTACTCGTATGTACCATATATTAGAACGCACCAGAAAAGTAGCATTTACATATGCAAATACATATCGTGTAAGAGCGCTACAAGGAAAGTATATGTAAGAATGTAATTAATGTTTGATATATTCAATAAAACAACTATACGCCAATTAACTTTTTTTTATTTTTTGTTGGCAAAAACAAGCTTATCGTTCAGGAGGGGTGTGCGATGTCGCTGATGTCGTGAGGTGAGATGTGAGTCGCGCGACAAAACTTCGAATATTTTCAAACTCAAATAAGATCCCAAAGATTTTTTTTCACGATTTGGATACAATTTACATAAGAAGCATAAAAAAGTAAAAATATTGTTTTTAAGCAATTGAGAACATTTACAAAAACCACTTGTTTTTAACAACTGTTAAAAAAAATTAAAAAATAATATTTGCCGGCATTGAACATTTTATTTTCTCAAAGTTCATTAATTTCTCAGCAAACCCTGAAAATTTCAAGTCATTTGATTTTATAGTTTTTGTGTAATTAGTGTAAAAAGAAAAATTAACTATATTTTTTAGTTGCAAATAAAATAAAAATAAAAAATGTTTTCCAAAAACGACTCCATAAACCCTTTAGAGGATGTTTAAGACTACCTATTCCAATTCATATTAAAGATTTTTTCGTCATTGTAAAAAATCGAGTGACCACATCGCGAATTTCCACTCATATATAAGACCAATTATGTAGGGGAACTGAAACTTGGTTGCATAAATTGTAAATACCGTGCTTACGGTGAAAAGTGGTAGGTATTGGAAACGGAGGCGTGACACTTCCCATAAAAATCTTATATCGCTCTCCATTGTCCAACTCTCGCGGTCAAATACTTGAAAACGTTATAAATGAAGCGGAACTATGCATTTTGAATGACGGTAGGCCCCCGCATTTATCAACACATGGTACTTTAACACACTTAGATATCACATGCTGCACACCATATTTACTTCCATTTATCACATGGAACGTTTTAGAAGATGTTTATCACAGCGATCACTTCCCTGTAATATCCACAATAACCCTATCACAAACAAACAGTTTTTGTGAGATTTCGCAGAATGGGAAAAATTCAACCAATCTGTGGAATTTGAACTCGAATAGAGACCATATAGCTATAACCCGAATAAGGAAGCAAAAAATATCGCGAAAGGGGATAAATCCCGGGATTACTGAAAAAATATCCCGAAATCCCCGAATCGGGATAACAATTTTTCTCATATTTTGGCATTCCTAGTATGAACCCAGCAAACACATTTTTTATATTTTTTTTTACTTTTTTCGCCTTTTAAATTTTGGTGAGGTTTTTACGCACTATTTTATAACAAAACCATACTAGTCCCAAATTGATTGTAAAACCAAATTTAATAATGAAAAAACTAGTGTTTATTTTCGGATGAAAGTTTACTGGGTTTTTAAACTTTTTATGAAAAAAAAAATTTTGAAAAAATATTATTTTTGACTATACTCCTCATTAATGTTTTCTTGACCGTTTTTTTCTTCATTCAGCATCAACAGTTTCTCGTTGTAGTGATCAGCAATATTCTGAAATCACTTTTTTACCCAAGTGCACTTGTGCACAAGGGTATTATAACTTTATTCACATAACGGTTGTTTGTAACAGCCAAAAGGAATCGAGATAGATATTGACAAATGTATACATAAACAAGTAATTTTCAGCAAAAAAAGCCGTGATCCAATGATCGGATATAAACAAGATTGGTATGGGACACCTCTGAGACACTACCTTTCCGATGCAAAGAATTATCGAAATCGGTTGACGTGGTCCAAAGTTATGCGGTAACATACATAAAAAAAATATATTCCGACGAACTGATAACCTCCTTTTTTAGAAGTCGGTTAATGATCAGAATGAAAAAAAGAAATCGATTAAGCGATGACTGTCTGTCTGTCCGACCGTCCGTCTGTGCACACCATAACTCGAGTAAAATTTAAAATATTTTAACGAAACTTGGTATGTGTACTTACTTTCAGCGTAGGACGGATGGTAAAATGGGCAAAATCGGACAATAACCACGCCTACCTCCCATATAACGGTAGTTTTCAGAAATACGAAAACTGATATTTTGGTAACTAGTGAAGCTTATTCACACAAAATTGATATTTAAATGATTTTGAGACGAATAATAATAATAAAAATTTTTGGAAATGGGCGTAGCCACGCGCACTTATGATTACATCTGTATATCTCTGTAACTGCTCCACCAATTCCCCCAAACTTGGCACGGTTGTCGGCCTTATTATTATTGTTATTGTATTTTTTCCTCCGAGACGTTTTTTAATTGCAGCTATTTCTTGGTGAAAGTGTTCGCCTTACTCATCACTGAACTGACCCAAATTATGTAGAAAGAAGTCCAAATGCAAATGAAGGAAATTAATTTGTATGGTCATGTTTTGACTAGAGTGCACGCGCTCTTTTTAACCGACTTCCAAAAAAGGAGGAGGTTATCAGTTCGTCGGAATATTTTTTTTTGTTTTTTTTTTTATGTATGTTACCGCATAACTTTGGACCACGTCAAACCGATTTCGATAATTATTTTTGCAATAGAAAGGTAGTGTCTCAGAGGTGGTCCCATACTAATATGGTTTAGAACCGATTATTGGATCATGAAATATATATACATATATATATATATATTTTAAGTCGGTTTTTTTTTGCTAAAAATTACTTGTTTAACACCAATGCACGC
>NW_016157249.1:64842-83290 GCF_001687245.7 Rhagoletis zephyria
TCATGAAAAAATTATCCGATCAACATAAGCGACCTACAGTCCTCTTACAAAAATATATTACTTTGCCAATTTCGAAGAAAATTATTAGTGTTACAAGCGACCAAAATCGAAAAATTTGAAATTACAATCATTTTCTTTTTACAGTAAATGAAAATCTGATGAGAAAATTTAGATGTTACGGAACACAATCTGCACAAAAAATATATGTTATTGCAAAGAGCCCATCAAAACCTTTCGAACTGTTGGTCGTTTCATGAAATATTGAGGAATAATTGAAAGAGTACTAAAAATACGTTTTCGAACAAATCTCGAAAACACTTCTTTGAAACCATGGGTATTTTTTTCGTGTTCAGCGACCCCAAAGTTTGCCTAAAAAATTTGTTTTACAGAGGTTCATATTTCGTGTAAAGTAATACGTAATATGCCTTACTATAATTTTGTAAATATTCATTACTAAAGGATTAATACCAATGAAGCAAATGTGATTTATGTCAAAAGTTTAAAANTATTTGAATAGCGCATCCTTTTAATGGGCCGTACGAATAAAAACTAAGCGATTGCCTTTTCTTAAAATTGTATACCTTTTACTCCAATTTTGTTTGAATAAATTGAGTAAAAGGTCTGAAATTTCAAGAAAAAGCAATTGCTTATTTTTATTCATACAGCCCAATACTTAGTAGGTACAGTTTTCCTTTTGTTTGTTTAATATTCATTAACTTTTTATAAAAATATACCATATTCAACGTCTACATCTCTCTTCTTCTTCTTTTTTGGCGCTGTAACCGCCTAAGCGATTTTGGCCGAGTTCAGCAAATCACGCCAGTCGTTTCTCCTCTGTGCCAACTGACGCCAATTGGAAACGCCAAGTGAAGCCAAGTCCTTCTCCACCTGATCTTTCCATCGCAGTGGGGGCCTCCCTCTTCCTCTGCTACCACCAGCGGGTTCCGAGTTGAATACTTTCAGAGCTGGAGCGTCGGTGTCCATTCGAACGACATGGCCAAGCCAGCGGAGCCGCTGTATTTTAATTCGCTGCACTATGTCCATATCGTTGTAAAGCTCATACAGCTCATCGTTCCATCGTCTGCGGTACTCGCCGTCGCCAACGCGTAAAGGCCCGTAAATCTTCCGCAAAATCTTTCTCTCAAACACTCCAAGAGCCGCCTCATCGGATGTTGTCATTGTCCATGCTTCTGCGCCATATACCAGCACGGGCATGATGAGTGACTTATAGAGCGTGGTTTTCGTACGTCGAGAGAGGACTTTACTCCTGAATTGCCTACTCAGTCCAAAGTAGCACTTGTTGGCAAGAGTGATTCTACGTTGGATTTCAATGCTGACATTATTATCGGTGTTAATGCTGGTTCCCAAGTAAACGAAATTCTCTACTTTCTCGAAATTGTAACTGTCAACAGTGACGTGGGTGCCAAGGCGCGAATGTGCTGACTGTTTGTTTGATGACAGGAGATACTTCGTCTTGTCCTCGTTTACCACCAGACCCTTGCGCTTTGCTTCCCTATCCAACTTGGAAAAGGCAGAACAGACTTCGCGGTTTTTGTTACCGATGATGTCGATGTCATCGGCATAAGCCAGCAATTGCACGCTCTTGTAGTAAATTGTTCCTGAGCGGTTCAGTTCTGCAGCTCTTATTATCTTCTCCAACATCAGATTAAAGAAGTCACATGAAAGGGAGTCGCCCTGTCTGAAACCCCGTTTTGTGGCGAACGGCTCGGAGAGGTCTTTTCCAATTCTGACGGAGCTGGTGGTATTGCTCAACGTCATTTTACACAGCCGTATGAGTTTTGAGGGGATGCCAAATTCAGACATAGCGGCGTATAGGCAACTCCTTTTAGTGCTGTCAAAAGCGGCTTTAAAGTCGACAAATAGGTGGTGAGTGTCGATCCTTTTCTCGCGGGTCTTTTCCAAGATTTGGCGTATTGTGAATACCTGGTCTATGGTGGATTTGCCAGGTCTAAAGCCACACTGATAAGGCCCAATCAGTTCATTGACGGTGGGCTTCAGTCTTTCACACAATACGCTCGATAAGACCTTGTAACCTATGCTTAGAAGGCTGATCCCGCGGTAGTTGGCGCGAATGGCGGGGTCACCTTTCTTGTGGATTGGGCAGAGCACACTTAAATTCCAGTCGTCGGGCATGCGTTCATCTGACCATATTCTGCACAAGAGTTGATGCATGCACCTTATCAACTCCTCGCCGCCGTACTTGAATAGCTCAGCTGGCAGGCTGTCAGCTCCAGCGGCTTTGTTGTTTTTCAGCCGCGTTATTGCTATACGTACCTCGTCATAGTCAGGCGGTGGAACGTCGACTCCGTCATCATCGACTGCGGGCTCGGGTTCTTCTTCTCCACAACTTTCTGTGCTGCTACCATTTAGTAGGGCGGAAAAGTGTTCCCTCCATAATTTAAGTACGCTCTGGACATCAGTTACTAGGTCGCCATTATTGTTCTTACAGGAGTGCGCCCCGGTCTTTAAACCTTCCGTAAGTCGCCTAACTCTCTGGTAAAATTTTCGGGCATTCCTCCTGTCGGCCAGCATTTCAAGCTCTTCGCACTCACGTATTTCTGCCTCTCTCTTCTTGTTGCGGCAAATACGTCTCGCTTCCCTCTTCAGATCCCTATAGCGGTCCCACATAGCGCGCGTTGCGCCCGATCGCAGCGTGGCCCTGTAGGCGGCATCTTTTTTCTCTGCAGCTTCCTGACACTCCTCATCGTACCAGTTGTTCTTTCGGGCTCGCTGAAATCCGACTACTTCTTCGGCGGCGGTACTTAATGAGCGGGAAATGTGGTTCCACTGCTCGCATATGTCGGTTTGTTGAAGAGTGCTCTCTGAGAGCAGGTGTGAGAGTCGAGTAGCGAAAGCGCTGGCTGTCTGTTGTGATTGCAGCTTTTCGACGTTAAGCTTTCCTTGCATATTTGGGCGCACATTTTTTGCTGCACAGAGGCGGGTGCGTATCTTGGCTGCAACAAGATAGTGGTCCGAGTCGATGTTTGGGCCTCGGAGTGTGCGTACGTCTAAAACACTGGAAGCGTGCCTTCCGTCTATCACAACATGATCGATTTGGTTTCTCGTTTTTCGATCCGGAGACAGCCAGGTAGCTTGATGGATCTTTTTATGCTTGAACCTAGTACTGCATACTACCATGTTTCGGGCCCCGGCGAAGTCGATCAGCCTCAATCCGTTGTCGGACGTTTCGTCGTGGAGGCTGAATTTTCCGACGGTGGTTCCAAAGATCCCTTCTTTGCCCACCCTGGCATTGAAGTCGCCAAGCACGATTTTGATATCATGACGGGGGCAGCGCTCGTACGTGCGCTCCAAGCGCTCATAGAAGAGATCCTTGGATGCCTCATCCTTCTCTTCCGTCGGGGCATGGGCGCAGATGAGCGAGATGTTGAAGAATCTCGCTTTGATGCGGATTGTGGCTAGACGCTCGTCCACCGGGGTGAACGACAGTACTCGGCGACGGAGTCTCTCTCCCACCACAAATCCAACTCCGAATTTGCGCTCCTTTACATGGCAGCTGTAGTAGACGTCGCAAGGCCCCAGACATTGTTTGCCTTGCCCCGTCCAACGCATTTCTTGGATGGCGGTGATGTCAGCTTTTGTCCTTACGAGGACATCAACCAGCCGGGCAGAGGCACCTTCCCCATTAAGGGGCCGGACATTCCAGGTGCATGCCCTCAAATCGTAGTCCTTTAAACATTTGCCGTGGTCGTCATCATAAGGGGGGGTCTCATCCGAGGCTTTGCCTTGCTTCTTCACTGGAAGTGGTTTTTACGTGGCGGGTCCCAAGCCCAGCGCACAACCCATTGCTGGGACGGGGGTGGTTTCGCAACCAAATACACGTTTATATAGCGAGCCGCTTGCTCCAAGCAGACACCCGCTTGCAGCCGCACCTACTGGTGAACAGACGCTGAAGACTTCAGTGAGCCCTTAAACCGAATAAGTCAGAGTGGCCCCACCGAAGCTCCCTCTCTTTCTGCCGTGACCCAAGGCTCCACTCGGATTGGTTACCGCATCTCGCACATGGGTTGCTCACGTTGCCCAGAGTGCGCGAACGAGGACGCAAGAGTCGGGATTGAGTATAGCCATGCAACTGTAACTGCATACCCAGCGCAATGACTATACCCCATTGCACCCAACATCCCATTTAAAAAATTTTTGAAAATTAAAAAAAAATAAACATAGGGGCGACAATTTTTTTTTTGTTGACGGTGCTGCGCATTTTCTTCCATATAAAAATTTTCTCAAGCATACTTTGTATGGTAGAAAATCAAAAAAAGGGTGCGCTATTCAAATGACGAAGAATGTATATATGTAGTATATTTTTGTTATTTTTATACTACGCAATTATATGTAGGTTAATTTTTTGAAAAATTGTCCTGCATTTTCGAAATATATTTATGATCACCGTAACTATAGTAGACCATTTTAAAATGTCAATAAATGTTGTTTTAGATAACATTTAAATGAAACTTATAGTTAAAAACATATACTCATCTATTACGTTTGCGATAACAAACTTAAATTTTTTCATAAAAAGTAGGAGTTTTAAATAAAAATGATTTAATTATGTAATAAAAAAATAAGAATAATTTTACTTCTTAGATCAATGTCTTACATTTTCTCCTTAAACCAATATTACTTAAAAAACTATCAGTTTTCGTAACATTGAGTGCCCACCGCAGTCTGGTGATTAGGTAAAACCATTTTTACTAGTCTTGCACCCATTTTTGTGGATGGACTTAGGTCTCTGGTACAATATGTGGGTGAACTGACAAACACAAATTTGGTATTACAACTAGAGGTGGAGAAAGCATCGTGGCACTATCGATACATCGATGTTTTTGCATTTTTGCTAAACATCGATGGTTGATGGCGACTATCGATGTTTCTTTTGTACACCTCTGCGCATGTAAAATGAAATAATATTAGTTTCCAGTTTATAACCTTTCAAAACAAAAATCAAAATATTTTACCTGTTTTTAATAATACAATAATTTGACACACGAAAAAATCAATATATTCACAAAACGGGCAAAATATAGTAAAACTGCGTTTTTAGTTTATCTCTCTGACGTCAGGATTTTTTTTAAAAGGACTTTGAAATTTCTAGAATATGATTGAAAAAAAAAGTTTTTCAAAAGTTTCGGTGCATTGTAGAATAACAATATGGATTAAAAGGAACAATTCTGTAGAATAGAAAAAATTAATTTTTGGATGCACCAGGACGAATAAGTATTGAAAATATCCTTTTAAAAATTTATCATTGAATATCCTTGGAAAATTCCAATATTTATTTTTGAAAAAAATATATGTCAAGGACTAATATGTTAACTACCACTTCCTCGAATTGCGTCCTTCTAACTATTAGTTTTAGATAAAAAAAAATTTACACTTCTCCTAATAAGATCTTGATAGCTGCAATATACGTAAATGAAAATACTGGAATCATTATTGTGGAAACATCTGGGCGCTCCAAAAGAACAAACTGAACGTATGATGTACGGTTTAAGTACTTTAATTGTTTTGTATACAAGGGCGTAGCCAGCCTTTCACTCAAGGGGGCAGGAGTTTATATAGAGGGAAAAAATGTTTTTAATTAATTTTTTTTTGTGTATATAAATATAAATTTTTGGGTTTAAGAAAGTATAAGTTTTCTGGTATCCTTTACAACGATACCAAATTTTTAAAAATCGGTTTGTAATTTTTTTGCATAACATATTTTATTTATAAAAAAAGGGACTTTTTGATTTTAAGTGGTTTTTCTTAAATTGTTATATACAAAGTATAAAAATATGCATACCAGTAGAAAGGGTGTTTAATCGCCTTACAACGATACCAATTTTTTAAAAAATCAGTTTGTAGTTTTTTGTATAAAATATTTTCTTTTTTTCATAAAAAAAAGGTATCTTTTCCTTTGTAAGTGTTTTTTTCTCAAAATATATACGATGTTTACAAATACGCATATCAGAAGAAAGGAGGTTTGATTGCGTTTACAGCGATATAAATTAAAAAAAATCGGTTAGTAATATTTTTGGTTTAAACTATTTTTTTTTATAAAAAAAAGGTATTTTTTCCTCTTAAATGTTTTTTCTCAAATTTTTGAATACGAAGAATACAAATATGCACATCAGCAGAAAGGGATACAACGATACCAATTTTTTAAAAATCAGTTCGAAATTGTTTTAAATATAAGGTTTTTAATTTTTCGAAGACCCGACCTTATAGCACCTGTAATATAAGTTTGCACAAAATAAGGTTATATACCATTTAAATAAGAGCAATAGGCGGACTACGTCTATATTTTTAGTTTTTTAGTTATTTACTTATAATAATACAAAATAATTTTTTACCAAAGGCCATTTTTCGAACTTCGAAAGCCCATATCTCGATATCGAATTACTTATTTACCTATAACTCAATCTCTTAAAAAAAATGGTTTGGTCCAATACCCAGCCGAGTGCTGTACAGTTTAATGATTCCAGTATCTTCATTTATGTGTATTGTAACAATCAATATCTTATAAGAGAAGTGTACTTTTTTTCTAAAACTAATAAAGGTAGAAGGACGAAGTTCGAATATGTGGTAGTTCACATATTAGTCCTTGATATATATTTTTTTTTCAAAAATAAATATTGAAAATTTCCAAGGATATTCAAGGATAAACTTTTAAAAGGACATTTTCGACACGGATTTTTTCGACAGCTCACAGAATTTAATAAATCAGACAAATCTAAAAGTAATACATTTTTTAAACTGTATTTAAAAAACCATGTGATTGAGGAACGCATAGATCACAAATAACAATGTACAGTTGTGTTCATGAAAATAGTAGTGCACCGACTCCTAACATTTAAAACGAANTTTGCATGTCTTGTCTGTTATGTGACGTTTTTTCGTATATTCCCCAAAAATAGTATGTTCATTGAAATAGTAGTGCTTGACGTGAGTGGTTGATAAGTTTAACAAAAAAATAAAGAGCTGCAATAAGTAAGTGTATTTAAGCAACTTAATCATTTTCGGATAAAATTTATTGATATCGTGGTACTCCTTCTATTTTAGTGGGTAGAGGAAAGAATTGTTCAGTAGAGAAACGACAATTGATAATTAAGCTAAGGAATCAGGGAAAGACGTACAAAGAAATCGAGGAAATTATGGGATGCACTGCCACGATGATAAATAACGCTATAAATTATAAAGAGAAAGCTGAAAATCGTGGTGGAAAACGGAAAACTACAGCCTTAGAGGACAAACGGATTATCCGGTATGCTAAAACCAAGCCCACAGCGTCCGCAAAAATGATAAAAAATTAATTAAATTTGTCGGTCAGTGCTCTGACAATTCGCTGACGTCTTACTGAAAAAAATTTGAAAGCAAGGAGCCCCAGGAAAGTACCGCTATTGACGAAGAAACATGTCGCTGCAAGAATACAATTTGCTAAAGAACATTTGAGTTGGCCGTCTTCAAAATGGCGCAACGTGTTATGGACAGATGAGAGCAAAATAGTTTTATTTGGTGGCACAGGATCCAGAAAATATGTCCGCCGACCACCAAACACAGAATACCATCCCAGGTACACTACTAAAACAGTTAAACATGGTGGGTTAAGCATTATGGTGTGGGCTTGCTTTTCGTACAGCGGAGTTGGTCCTATCCACTTGATCGATGGCGTTATGGACCGAGTAGTGTACATAAATATATTAAAGGATGTTATGTTACCATTTGCTAGCTGGGAAATGCCGATAAAATGGACGTTTCAACAGGATAACGATCCAAAACACACAAGCAAACTAGCTATGGAGTGGTTTGCATCTGAAAAGATCGACGTGATGCGCTGGCCAGCTCAGTCTCCGGACCTTAACCCAATTCAAAATTTATGGGGAGATGTCAAACGAGTCGTAGAAATAGCAAATCCTTCAAGTAGAACACACCTTTGGCAAGTCGTTAAAGAGGCATGGGCACAAATCCCTGTGAAGCGTTGTAAGGATCTTGTTGATTCTATGCCACGTCGATGTATGGCCGTAATAAATAATAAAGGATTTACCACAAAATACTAGACTACAGACAACATGTTGAACGTGAAATAATAACTTTAGCTGGACTTTTTTTCTTTTGCTACTTCATTAAAACAATCACTACTATTTTCGTGAACACAATATTTTTTGGTTTTTTTTTTTCAATATGCCTTAGTGTGGCAAAAAATAAATATTTTGGACTAATGAAACTGTGACTAATAACTACTTTGCTTAGAATTTTTAATATGAAACTGTGTTTTTCACTTCAGTTGATGCTTTGAAAGTTAGGGCCCACTGGCACTACTATTTTCATGAACACAGCTGTAAATACCAGGTATTTTTGAAAGTAATGATTAATAAAAAAAATAAACAAAAACATAAAAAACAAAGTCTCTAAACATGTTTATAATACTCCATACAGAAATGGCGAATTTTTTACCATTTTTTCGCAATTAACTCGAATTTTTGAGGGTAAGCCAGTCAAACAGACCTAATATTCGGATTCACCGGGTCGAAATACATTTCGGTTGGTGGGTCTGGTTAGAGGCACACACCAATCTTTTGTGCCGGTGTTGTTATTATGGCACTTAAAATGTGCACGTAAGAGCAGCAAAGTATTTAAAGCGGAGTCTTCTAATCTGGACCTGAACTTGTTACATACAAAACCTGCTGATGAAAAACATTTTCGGCCTCAACACTTTTACACTATGTATCCATTGTGAGATTTAATGAAGATTTGGCCCTTTGACGAGATTTAACGTTAAACCTTTCGAGGTTTGCCAAATAAAATTAAATCTCGAAAGGCTTTAGATTTACGTTAAAACTTCGTTAAATCTTCAATAATATTGATCAATAAATATAATTTGTTGGGTGTGGGAACCCCATATTCACATGCCATAAGTCAAATGACATTTGTATTTTCAATATACAGTTGCGGACATTGAAATCTAGCCGATTAAATAACCATGTATTTTCGTATTTTTAGGGGCGTTTTTTATATTTTGGTTAGTTTTAAAGGCAAATTATTAGTATTTACATAGCTTTTGTTTTAATAAATCAACAAAAAGATATTTTAAAAATTACAAATTCAGAAAATATGTTTTATGATAATATAATGCAGAGTCTTTTCCGCTTCCTATAAATCTTTTACGCATTGCGATATAAAATTTACAAAATTCAGTAATGGTTTTGCTTCGATAACATTGCACGAAAAATCCTCTAGAACTCAATTCGACTCAAGAAATGCATTGGCAGTCATTTTTGCTAGCTAGGTCTGCATGATATGCCAAAGGCCCACGATTGGATTTTCGGCTACCTCTTATGAAGAAAAGAGTTTATTTCCCAAACCATTACCGAATTTTAAACATTTTTCTTAAAGCAAATATTGTTCTTTACCGTTTTGTACCATTCGTAAAATTTTCCAAACTACATATATTTTCTTATTTACCACGAATAAGAAGCCAATAATAGCTGTGTTTTTTTACACGCCTATACATACGGTGACCATAATTATGGCAGCGGAATGGTTAGGTTAGGTTAGGTTGAAGTGCTGCTAGGCCCAGAGGGCGCCAGCACACTTAGGCCCGATCAGGGCCCATTGTGATACCACATGGATCCAAAAACCCCTACTCCTTAAACCAGTTCGTGGGGTCTGCGAACCCTAGCAGCTGCCGTATTCCTAACTTAGCAGTTGCGCTTATATCGTCTAAAAGCCCTATGCCTAGGAATTTCTGTCCTTTCCTGCCTAGTGCTGGACACTCGCAGAGTAAGTGCCTTATTGATTCAGGCTCTTCTTCGTCGTGGCAGCTCCTGCAGTAGTCGTTGTGACTAGCCCCGAGGCGTTCTGCGTGCCTTCCTATCAGGATATGTCCTGTGAGCAGACCAATGGCCAGTGACATATCGCCTTTATTGAGAGTAAGAATTTCTCTCGTTCTCCGTACATCCCATTTTGGCCATGTAAGGTTCGTTGTATTAGAGTTTTCAGTGCGATCCCATCTGGAGGCCGCTTCTTCAAGGAAGTTCTCCCTTAGTAAGAGCTTGCAGGAAGCGAGTGGCATACCCATCATCTTCCAGGCTGGTGAAAGTGGAGAGGAAGTACCCGCCCTTGCAAGCTCGTCTGCCTTCTCATTTCCTGGTATGTCACTGTGCCCCGGTACCCATACCAGGTGCAAAGCGAACTGCTCTGCCATCACGTTAAGTGATTTGCGGCAGTTGGCAACTGTTTCCGAATTTATAGTGACAGAGTCAAGCGCCAAAAGGGCCGCCTGACTGTCTGAGTATATATATATTTCCGTACTGGCGATAACAGCTAGTTTTAGGCTGTCAACGGCTTCTTGTATGGCTGCCAATTCGGCTTGAAAGACACTACAATAGTCAGGTAGTCGGAATANATACCAGGTGCAAAGCGAACTGCTCTGCCATCACGTTAAGTGATTTGCGGCAGTTGGCAACTGTTTCCGAATTTATAGTGACAGAGTCAAGCGCCATAAGGGCCGCCTGACTGTCTGAGTATATATACATTTCCGTACTGGCGATAACAGCTAGTTTTAGGCTTTCAACGGCTTCTTGTATGGCTGCCAATTCGGCTTGAAAGACACTACAATGGTCAGGTAGTCGGAATGATCTTTTTATTCCCAATCTCTCCGAGTAGACGCCTCCTCCTACCTTAATTTCTAGTTTGGAGCCGTCCGTGTAGAATCTTATGGCATCTCTACACCCCGGAACTCCTTCGAGCCATGATTCTCTGCTAGGTAGCGTTACGCTATAACCTTTAGTGAACACAATAGTCCGTTGTGCTCGGTAGTTGTCGGTTTCTCAGAATTGTAGTGTGACCACAACGAGCCGCTTTCCAGCTTTTAAGCCCCTATAGTCTTAGGGCTGCAAACGCAGCGTATTGTCGTCCTATAATATCTATAGGTATGATGTTGCGGGTCGTATTCAATGCCATAGTAGGTGTTGTGCGGAGAGCACCACTAATGCAGATCAGGGCCGTTCTCTCCACTTTTTGTAATTTAATAATGTTTACTTTCTTCTCCAGCACTGGCCACCATACCACTACCCCGTACAGAAGTATGGGCCTCACCACGGCGGCGTATATCCAGTGCACTAGCTGCGGGGTTAAACCCCATTTTTTCCGATTGCTCTCCTGCAGCTGTATAGGGCAACCGTGGCCTTCCGCACCCGCTCTTCGGTGTTTTGAGTCCAGCTTAATTTTTTATCTAGGACTATCCCCAGGTATTTAGCGGATTCGCTTAATTTTAGTGTGGTCTGTGCCAGCCTTGGTGTTATCAATGGGGGGATTTTGTACCTTCTTGTGAACAGTACAAGTTCTGTCTTGCTTGGGTTTACCCCTAACCCGTTATTTTTTGTCCAACTCTCGACTTCCTTCAGTTTTACCTGCATAATGTCACATAGAGTCTGTGGAAATTTCCCACTTACTGTTAGTGCAAGATCATCCGCATACGCAATAACCTTACAGCCACCCCCCTCCATGCCACACAGCAGTGAGTTTACCGCTGCGACCCATAATAGAGGGGATAGGACTCCCCCTTGCGGGGTGACCCTCTACGATCCTGGTCAACGATACTCCCGCCAGCTCCGCCCGAACCACCCTGCATCTCAGCATTTGGTTTACGAGCGCAACTAAGCGCGAGTCGATGCCCAGGCCCGTCAGTGCTGTCGTTATCGCGCCCGGCATGATGTTGTTAAAGGCGCCCTCTATATCCAGGAAGGCTGCTGGCGTACATTCTTTGATGTCTAGTGATCTTTCTATATGCGACACTATTTCATGTAGCGCCGTTTCTGTAGATCTACCTTTCGTATAAGCATGTTGTGTGGTAGAGAGTCCGTCACCAACCGACTCTCTGCTACGGACCTCCACCAGTCTCTTCATAACCTTCAATTGAAATGACGACAAGGTGAGGGGCTGAAATCCTTTGGGTTGTTGTGGGACACCTTCCCTGCCTTGGGGATGAACATCACTCTTGACTCCCTCCACTTTCTAGGGATATGATTAAGAGCTAATACACCCTTGATTATAGCGTGAAGCCACGCTGAGCTTAGCTTAAGCTTAAAAGTCCCAATAGACCAGATGACCTTTTCCCTAGTGAGGAAGACTCCAGTGACCGAAAGATCTCCAGTTAGATGTGGCTGCACCGGCATGCCGTCCGTGGCACCGGGAAGTGTGTGCAAAGAAGCAGATCCCGTGATTCCTCCTCGGTCTCAGTCCAGGAGCCGTCAGGTCTTTGCAAGCATCCTGGGGCTTTCTGGGCAGCACCTGAGAGTATCTTTCTGAGCCTGCCTGCCTCTGAGATAGACTCCACCCCGTTGCAGAAGTCTTTCCATGAGGTTCTTTTCGACCTTCATAGGAGCTTCTTGTACTCCCGTAACGTTGTCTTGTAGGTCTCCCAATGTCCCTCACTACCAGACGCAGTGGCCTGGTTGAAGGTTTTCCTGCAGTTCTTGCGTGAAAACCTGATTTCTTCATTCCACCAGGGTGGCTTTTTCCTACCCCGGTGCTGCTTTTTGGGGTATGCAATGTCAATTGCCTTACTGCAGGCCCCCGTAAAATGGTCGACAAGATATTCCAGCTCCTCTAGGTTTGCTGGAGTAGTCGGCTCTCTATCTTCTGGCAAAAGCCTATCCAGCTCTTCCCGATACCTATGCCAGTTGGTATTTCGCAAGTTTCTAGTTAGAGGAGCCTTGGGCATTCCCCCTACTACCTCGAATTGGATATATCGGTGGTCGGAAAAGGAGTGCTCCTCGAGCACCTTCCACTTCCCGACCAGACATTCCGCATTCTCAGAGATAAGGGTAACGTCCAGCACTTCCCTTCGGGATTTTGTAATAAAAGTGGGATCGTTCCCCCTATTTGCAATAACAAGCTTAGAGCTAAGTATTAAATTAAAAAGTGACTCACCCCGTTCGTTATTGTCGGAGCTGCCCCAGGTATGATGGTGAGCATTTGCATAACCTCCCAAAATTAGCGCCTCCCTCGTGCTGGCCACTAGGTCCTTAATGCAGATAATTGGCACCTCCTTGTCGTGAGCTAGGTACATGGATGCCATCTTAATTGGTCGTCCGTTAACACTTAGACTGACCGCTGTTGTGTCCTCGTCGCTAAATTGTGGAAGAAAGAGACACTTTAGTGTGATACTTATCAATATGCACGTCCTTGGTTTCGCCGTTGAGGCTCCAGTCTGTAGCCCGGCGCTTTCAGCCCGCAAATGTTTTGTCCCACCACCAAGGTTCTTGGATTAGGACGATGTCGGCTGTCCCTTTAGCTGTTAGATGGAGCAGCAGTGCAGCTGAAGCTGCTTTACAGTGGTGAAGGTTAATCTGCAATACCTTCACCATTTTGGCCATTATCGCCCACGTCGCCTATTAGGGTGGAGTTGACCGCGTCTTTCGACATCTCGATCAACTCCTCCTCCGTATAAAGCCGAAGCATGCGTCCGACCCCCAGCGAAGACGTCGATGAGGCATCCATAGGATCAACCTGCTCGGATTCCTCCTCCATCTCCACGTCGCTGTTGGCCTCCTCCGGCTCTACCTCCGCGATGAGGTTCTTCGCTGCGTTTACGTCGTTGATGTAGACCTTAATTTTGGCCATGTCGCAGCCGTACCGTATCACCCCGCTCTTTTGCTCCAGCAACTCTATGAAGTCCTTATTAAGAAGCAGGACAACCTGCATTGTCGCTTTACCGCTTTCATTTATTTTCACCACCTTCCAATTTTCGGTAGGTAGCTCCGAGTTGTAGAGCCTTATGGTATCCAGGATCCTTTCGGGTTCCGCTGGCTTGCAAGGCAACCATGCTCTCGCTCTCGGTCGCACCGGTAGGTCCTTGAAGTCGACCGCCCTGAGCTTCGCACCAGGGTAGACTTCTCCAATGCCTGCGACTGTCTTCTTATATATATCCGCTTATCTAGCATCCTGGCATGCTATAGCCCGGATGTTATTTTGGAACCACCCCGCTCCCTTGCAGGTTGGCGGAGGTCCCGGATTCTCCAACATGATGGCGATGTCTTCATCGCTCACGTCAATGACGCCAAGCAGGATCTGCTCCTTGGCTACTTCAGCAAAAGAAGGCCTCTGCGTTCTGACCCTCTTTGCATTGTTGGGCGTATTTTCCCCCGATCTATTGCGCTTACTGGAGGGCGCCTGCGGCTGTCTCTCCTCCGGCTTGCGGTAATCGGGCAGGACTGCCTTCGCCCAGTCGATTTTTGTGAAGATCTCCTTCACATGCTCTGCCTTCGCCTTACTACACAGGTCAGGAGTAGTGGTGAACCTTTGCAGGATTCCTGCAGCCATCTTCTTCTGTCGATAGCCCGCTGTAGCTGGTTATGGCCTCTGGTCAGGCCTCGTGAAGGCCGTGGGTGTCGCGGGAGGACCGCCCGAGGCCTGCGCCCCAGATTCAGCCTTATCTCCGGCTGCAATCTGCATGCCAGTTTGGCATCCACTGGTGCCAGCAGTTTCCTGGGGTGGACTCCTTTGAACATCCCCACCGCCGCTTTCCTTCTTTTTTGCAGGAGCTTGGCCCGGTTTAACCATTGGCCTTGGTTTCCCGCTGTTTGTCACCGCACTACGGCTGGTGGAGGTACTCTCCATCGCTTGAGCCCCTTCTTTAGTGGGCCGAGGCCCTTCCGACGCCTTAAGGGGGCCGGTCCCTTTATAGTTTGTTTTTGTTGTTGTTGTTGTTTTTTGATTTTTTTTCCATATTTGTTCCCACGGGCTGCGGAGAAAGGGGGTCGTCCACCCGGGCAGAGATCCGCGATGCCCAGGTAAGGCCTACTTACATCCTGGGTGTGGCCGCCTCCCAGAGGGCTCCGTTCGCGACTGGGCTATTTAGGGGCCCCCAGCCTGGCCTATCCTCGGTACGGTGCGCATGACGCCTTGATCCAGCCCCTTCAGACCTCCAAACCACGATCAAAAACCATTTCCATATGACTAAGCTATTAAGGAGTTTAGCACATAGCACTGATTCCTGATCTTAGCTGAGCAGCATTCTGACATCGCACACAATCCTCTGTAGTGCCCATTTCCAGTCGGCACCCTCGTGGAGGGTTCAGCCGGAGGATTTTTGCCGACCATGGCAGCGGAATACGGGACACAAAATAATTTTGCTAATGCAAAAGTCTTGAAACAGAATTTGCTTAGCATTGAAACAGCATTTTATTTGGCATATATTTGTCGATATTTTGTGAATAATGCAGCACATAAATATTCGGTTGTAACGTGTTGTGCTACCCACTAAAACCCAAACTCCCACCGCTCGCGCAAGAATCCCGCATCTGGCACCGCAATTCTGCATGTCTTCAGATGCAGGAGCGCGCTGCTAGAGCCTCGGGGCTGCTCTTTTGTATGGGCGTTTCATTCGGGTGTCCCCAGTAGACATCCGTCCTCTCGTTTGCAGCGGAGTACGAATTTCACGTATCTCGCAACTGCTTCCCACTTGTCTGCACTGGAGCTCATTACCCTAATTATGTTGTTCGGAGTTATGTCTCTGTATGTTTCTTCCAACATTCTGAACAGAACGGTGAGTGCACCCTGCGGCAACGCGAAGCGAACAACGAGAAATAGGCAGAATGTTCGAGGAATGACGTAGAATGTTTCACGAAGAGAAACGTCAGTTGGATGAACACTGCAAACAGCGAGAGAAAGAGAATGAGCGATGAACTTCAGAACGTTCGAGAGTTGCCATGAGTGCGAGCGCAGGTATATAAGAGCCACGACACAGCGGAGTTGAGTTAGTTACGAGTTACAAGTCAGCAAGCTACAAGTAAAGTGAGCAGAGAAGTGAGTTGCGAATAAGCAAGCTATAAGTTTAATTGTGTTAACAAGTTTATTAAAGCGTTGTTATTGCTTTAACAAGTATTGTAAAGTGTTTTTACTGTATTAGCGAATATTGTAAATTGTTTGTTGTACAATAAAGTTAATTGTACTACAGTTTGGTCATCGTTAGTATTTATTTAACAATCCAGAGATGCGAACTGCAAGATATTTGGGAAATCCCTCGAGATTTCAAGGATGATCGTAACAATTGGTGTCAGAAGTGGGATTCTTAAATAAATCCCGAAGGATAAACTTTTGAAAATAGCAAAAATTCAGGATTTAAAGATTGAGGAACTCAAACGGGATTTGGAGAAGCGAAATTTAGCAACCTCCGGAAGAGAAGTGGAGTTACTATCACGGCTGCGAGAGGCTATGGAAGCAGAAGGCATCGACGTGGACAAATATGACTTCCAGGGTAAACTCGACGATGCANAGCGTAATTTGGCCACCTCCGGAAGAAAAGTGGAATTATTATCCCGTTTGCGGGAGGCTATGGAAGCTGAAGGCATCGACGTGGACAAATACGACTTCCAGGGTAAACTTGACGATGCATTCGCAAAGGATGAACAGAAGGACGAGGCCGCTTGTTCGTCGAAGGATGTGCAGCAGACATCCGGGAAGGTTGAAGAACAGCAAAAGTCTCTAAGTTCATCAACAGCTATGGACATGAACACGTTATTGGCTGCCATGTCACAGATGTCATCAGAGATTTCATCCCAGCTGCAAGTGCAGGGAACACGCATATCATCGCAGCTAGATGAAAAGATTACTCAGTTACAAGAGAATTTATTCAAAAATAACTCGGAACTCAGAGAGAGACAGATAAAATCGAGGAACGACAAGATAAAATCGAAGCGCTTATTAAGGAAAAACAGGACAAAGCCGAAGCTAAGGTGGATGAGCTTGAAGATCGTCTCCGGGGTTTGCTGTTGAATCGTCCAGCTAATTCGACGAACGCTCCCAAGGTAAAGACTCCATCTTTTGATGGCACTATTCCTTTCCAGGTCTTTAAGCTCCAGTTTGAGAACACAGCTACAGCAAATCACTGGAACATGGAGGATAAATCCGCTGCACTGTTCGTTGTAAAGGACCTGCAGCGGAAATCTTGCAGACTATTCCTGATTGTGAAAGGAACAGTAACGATGCGTTAATGCGTGCAGTGGAAAGACGTTATGGTAGCGAGCACAGGAGACAGATTTACCAGATGGACGATACAAAGGAAATGCTGAAGAAGCTAATCCAACTGCTGGGCGAGAAAAAGCATGGCTCTGGCAAATGTTTTAAATGTGGAAAGCCAGGCCACTTCGCCCGCGATTGCAGCGCAAGTTCCAGTGGGCTCAACAATTCAGCAGGACGCAGACGCAGGGCTGAAGGAAGCCAACTCCAATCATTCGTTAAACTGAAACGAGCCAGCAGGAAGGGCCGCGTGCTGGCTCCAGAAGTTGAAGGGCTCATAATCTCCGTCTCACAAATTGGCCGGAAAGCATGCAACCTCACTGTTGGTGGATGTGTGAATGGGCAGAAGAGAGTACTGACAGTGGATACTGGAGCAATACATTCCATTATTCGACCGGATTTGGCCACTTTTTATGTGAAGCCACTACCTGGAGCAAAGCTGCAGACTGCAACTGGTGAATGCACCAAAGTGTTAGGAGAAGTACCATGCGAGGTTAAAATCGACGCTGTGGCCTCGTATACTAAGTTTATAGTGGCAGACATTGTGGATGAAGTCATCATCGGCGTGGATTTCTTACTTGGCCAAGGCATGAAGATTGACCTCCATAGAATGATCCTGACAGATCGTCACAGGAAAGTGCCACAAGTTGGGCAGAGGTTGACAATGATGGAGACGAAATGGTTTCGTCAGGAGAAGGAAGTGGTTCACCGATACAGGAAAAGCGTGACGGTTCCGCCAGCTCAGTGAAGAAGAGGTCGCAACAAGGAAGTGGTCATGGCAAGCCAGGCAGTGTTTCCGGCAGGAGGAAAGCCGCTAAACCACGTTGCAGTGGTTATACGCCGGTGGCCGGAAATGGAAGCGGCTGTGGGAGCAGTAGGCGTGCTTTGAAGTGTCCCGAAAAAGACGAAGTGGTCGTCAAAGGCGAGCAGTTAAGCCGGAAGCCAAGGGCGAGATTATACATGTCCGGTCAATGAAGCTAGCATCGGCGGAAGGGCGAGATACGAAAGGACGGCGGAAGCTTCAGCGTAAGGATCTGGATTTAGCAAGATGTGCTAAAGGCAGCGCAGCACGAAGGCGGGAGTCTGGGTGTCATGGACAGATGATGCGGCATAGATCTGGCGAAAAGGGTGCCCACGAGAAGAGACATGGTCTGGTCACCACCAGTGGCCGGCAGAAGCACGACCATGTGAGATGGTGCACTCCCGCAGATAAGCCGGAAGCAATGCCCAGTAACGCATTGTGGTTGTACATGTCGCAGCAGAAGAAAAGCTTTACCTCCAAGCAAAGACTTGACTGGAAAGATCCGTTTAAGATTGACAAACGGCTGAAAGACGAAGCGCATCGAACCCAGACAATGGGGAGACCGAGGACCAAGATGAAAGTGGTCCACTTGGAAAGGCTTGCAGC
>NW_016157249.1:87884-90260 GCF_001687245.7 Rhagoletis zephyria
GGATACTACGTGTTTGCCCTCGCGTTGTGTCAGTGACTTGGAAGGTGATGTAGTTGTGGTCGCTACCACTCAGGTCTTCCATCACTCTCCATCCGTCAGCCCTTCGAAGAAGGCTTCCTGAGACCAGGGTTATGTCAGGGATAGAGCATCCAAAACCCGGCCTTCGATATGTAGGGGTCGTTCCGGTGTTGAGGATGGTCAGGCCAATGCGGGCTGCCATTTCAAGGACCAGTTTTCCCCTGGTGTTTGTTTGGGACATACCCCATTTCACGCCTCTTGCGTTGAAATCTCCAGCAACAATTATGTGGTCGGTTATAACGTGCAATTCGTCTTCAAGGTCTTCGAGCTTTTCCCTGAAGACAAGGACTGTGTCGTTTGGAAACAGGTAGCAGCTCACCAGAGTGATTTGCGCCATTTTCACCCAGACGTAGCAGCCCGCTGCTCTCTGCGCGATGGTAGGGGTTAGCAATCCATATCGCGGCCGAGCCTGATTGGTCAATATGCCAGGTTTCCTTTGTTCTATAGGGTTCACTGATGATGACAGCGTCTGCTCTTTGTTCAAGAACCAATTGGTCCAGCAGGTCATCAGCTACCCTACTCCTGTTCATATTGCCTTGTATAAATTTAATCATATTCTCCCAAGCTTTGTCTTAGCCTCAGCAAGGGCATCCCTGAAGGCCTTGCACGCTCCCGACCCGGGCAGGTGATTGGCATTTTTCTGTCCACATTTCCAGCATGAACTGCTTCTGTCTGGGCCTTAGCATGCCGCCTTTTTGTGGCCAAATCCCAGACAGCGGAAACACCTTTGGACATCTGCGCGCTCTCGGACACGGCAGATAATCCAACCTACTCGCAACTTCCTCTTTTCAATAAGAGTNTTTTCAATAAGAGTCCGGCCTGGCAGTTCGTCGATTTCCACCACAGCCATTCTTTGTTCTCGCGAGTTTACAGCGAGGAGAGAGACGCGAAGTTGGCCATTCATCTTGTCTCCTAATTCCCCGCGTATAGCGTTCTCCACTTCTGGGACCGTGGTTAGGCAGTCCATGCCCAGAACTTCTAGATGTAAACGTCTAGTGAGAATACGGGCATCTCCAAGCTGGCCAATGGCAGTGCTTTCCTTAAATGCTGAGTGGTCGCCACAGCGCTCCATTTCGATAAGCACGCCGCCTTCGCGGGTTTTCCGAACAGATCGAATTACGGTCTCCGTCTTCTCGGGTTGGAGCTTACCACGTATCGTTCCCAGCACCTCTGCATAGGTTTTTCCTTAACTGGCTTAATGATTAATTTGGCGAGACTCTTCTTTTTTCTCACCCTCTTGTTTTTTGTTGTTTGACCAAGGGTTCACCTGGCGCTGGCCCTGGTTTGGGCTTTCTGCTTTTTCCAACCGTTTTCCATTGATTATCTAGTACGGTTTTCTGTGCATTATTATCTTTATTACCATTATTATTATTACCTTTATTAATAATAATATTATTACTACTATTAGTATTATAGTTAGTATTCTTTTTCTTTTCCGGCTCGCCTGTAGGGGAGTCGGATCGAGTTCGACCTCTCTTTTGCGAGCCAGGGCCAGTTTTCCGTAGCTGGGAAAGGGTAGACCCCTTCCGGCGCTGCTCTCGGTGGTAGGTTAATATATTTAAGCTCTCCTCGGTTTGGGCCATACCCGTTTTTATGTCCATGGACTCATTCTTCTGCTTGGAGACAGCACTCTGCATCTTCTTCAAGACGAGCCGAATCTGGGCCAATTGCTCATCTTCATTGCCTTCGCAAGTTCCCAAGCTTGCGGTGACATGCTTGTCGTTGTTTGCAGCAGCCGGCGTTTGAAGATGTCTATCCCGGCTTCCGGGAGTTGCTGTTTGGCAAGGTGTAGCCCAGTGTTGCCACATTTTTTTTTTATTTTTTACCAAAATCCTCGGAAAAAGTTACCAAATTCAACAAAAAATTACCATACTTATTTTATGTGCAGAACTGTACAAATATGTATGAGCCCTAACCGCCATAATAACGTAACCGACATTTTTTTTTAATTAAAAAAAAAAATTAGCCTACGTTATTTTGGCAGTTAGGGCTCGATACATATGTATATCCGAAGATACCAAGCTTTTCAGGCAATCAGCGCTACATTAACCTAAAATTTTTACGAAAGTTTGTTGAATTTTTTTAAATATTGAACAAAGTTTGAATTTGTTAGAGCTCTGTTAAAGAAAGAAAAATATTTTTATAAAAAATAACCAAAATTAAGTTACTAAAAAAAATTATATGTTAAAACTTGTCAAAATATGGTGCGGCTATAATTTTTTCGACCACTGTATGTAAACAAGTGACAAGAAAATATATCAAAAATTCAACGCTTGAAGGGAAGCTTTCGACTCACAT